>NC_133622.1:55332490-55434990 GCF_048593235.1 Sminthopsis crassicaudata
ATGGTTGTCTTTGGATATCAGTGGTGATATTTCTAAGATCCACAGGACAAGAAATTCAAGGGTAGAGGAGGGGACTTTATTGAAATGGGCTATGCTGTCCAGGGCAGGGAAGAAAGCACATGTGTATGTCAGCTTTCCCATACCAATCTACCTCTTCAGAAATTTTTTGACACCTAAATGTCGATGCCTCTTATTCTTTGGTGTTTGATGATTCATTGTAAATTGACATGCCACAAGATACCTATGATGCTTAATATGCTCTAAAAAGTTTGTGAATCCCCAGACAGAACAAAATCAGAGGAACTTATTTCAAAGTTTCAATAACAGATACCACGCTTGATTTAGTCTGTTTGTCTTTATTTTAAATGTTGGCAAATTGATCTATAAATCAATCATCGTATTTAGAAAAACTGAAGTTTTGTACTATTAGAAAAAAAAATCATGAAAAGTATGACATCATTTTAAAACAAACCTCAGAGGGTTTGAATTAAATTGTGATCCTGTTCTTCATTTGCTATGACTGTAGGCAAGTGATTTAAATTCTGTGATCTTTTGTTTCCATATTTGGAATATGAGAAAAGATAAACTGCAATCAAGAAGGGAGCGGTATGATTGACTGACTAAAAATTAGCTGTACATTTTGGGGCTTTCAATAGGTAGGTCCTAGACACATTTTAGAACTTGAGAGTGGGAGATAGGACAAATTGAGAGAGGTCTGTGGATAAGAATCCTCTCTGTGTGTATGTGTGCATGTGTATGTTGGGGTGGGAAAGGGGAAAGAATACATTTTTCTTCCCCCCCCACCATAAATCTCCAAACAAAACAACAGCAAACAAACAAACAAACCCTGGTCACATAGTTCTGAGTAGTAGCTATTTTATCAGTAGAGAAATGCTTCCTTTACTGGGGAGATAATATTCATATTTCAATTAGACAGAGATGATCACCAAAGTAGCTCCAAGGACAATGGTCCCTGGTAATACACAAGAATCAGACTATGGAAAAAGAATAGATCCTGGAACCCCAGCTGGGTACATTGCCTAACAGAGATGTTATAAAAAATGGAATTGTTTGAGGCGCCTACAGAGAAATTTTATATATATATATATATATATATATATATATATATATATATATATATATATATGTGTGTATATATACATATATACACACACACACACACACATATATATATATATATACATATATATATATATATATATATATATATATATATACATGTATACACACACACACACACACACACCACACATGTCTTACACAAACAGAGACACATATCTTAATCTTTGTTCCCACACTTCCTATGAAACCTATATATTTGGAGGAGGGTAGATTCCAAGCTTATGGAGAAGGAAATTTCTTGTGATTACTGTATATACTCCATCAACTGGATAAAATGTCTTTGATAAGAGCTAATTTACTTTACTAGATGATTGTTAATAGGAAACACATTCTCATGTTCCAAACACATTAAGGGAGTCTTGTGAGCTATAGTGTTAATGATATAATTCCACAGGATCTGACTCTAGAATCTTATGAGTAGCAGAGCCCCTTTGGGGCTCAACTAGCAAGTATTTCAGAGAGGATGTAATATTATAAACAATATCACTTCAATATAAGTTCTACCAATCTCTGTAATAGGGTCAGAACACAGTACTGTACCTAGTAAAAATGAGTAATGGAAGAGAAATTCCTTGAGCTCTTTCAAAAGTCTTTACTGAACTACAATAGCAATCTTATGTTTTTTTTTATTCATTTTCAATGAAAATCGTCTACTAAAATTATATTTAATACTATAACATTAGATCACAAATTTATTTAATTTAAGTTTATTTATGATCTAATTTATGATCTAAATTTATGATTTAAAGGGTATTTGATGCTTCCAAGTCCCATAGAATCTAAAAATAGGAAGGTAGGATATAATATATGTTATAATAGGGCAAATGGTTGACCTGATTTTTATACTACCTTAGATATACTACCTCATGAGATCATGAGACATTAATTTGTCAGATAAACTCTATTTTTATGTTTGCATGATTCCATTAAAGATTGTCAACCTTTTAAAAAAGTGGTATGCTTGACTGCTGATTTTTGCTTTTTTGATTCTCAGAGCCAGGGAACAGCATTGTAAGTGTGAAATGATGACAGAAGGATGATCGAGTCAACTTTCCCAAATTTTGGAGCAGTTCTATGATATTACTGACTATGATGATATCATTGCTATTATTAATTCACATGATTTTAGTAGCTACAGATTTGCAAAGTCATTTCCTTACACCAACCTGGTAAAGAAGAATTTACTATTATTGTCCCCATTTCACAAATGAGAAACTGAGACTTAGAAGATTAAATGATTTTAAGAGTCAAACAACTAATAAGAATCAGAACTGATATTTGAAGCCCAGTGTCTCCTGCTTAATATTTACTATTCTTTCCTCTACTTTGCATAGTTTATAAGTCACTGATGATATGCCTTGCATGAGTGCTTGGGATGTAAATAATAGGTCTTAATAAGATGAAGGGTTACTTCCTGGTGACAACTAGCTTAAAATGTTTGAAAAATCAGCTCATGAACCATTATTGTCATTTTTGGTTTCTAATGCCAATGACAGTTGTATAAATTCATCACTACTTTTTAAGAATAATTCTGGCACAATTTCCATATATATAAATTGCATATATCTACACATATATGCACATATATAAATAAATATGATGCTTATGTTAAAATCATTCAGAATTCCTTGATGCAAAATGGAGATAATTTTCCTTGACAGTCTTCCAATTGTTAATAACCAAGCAAAACATAAAACAGAGACACATGCTTGCCAAAGATACTTGCCACTTTCAAGGAGGATACCTAGTGTCGATTCCAGATGGAAAAAAGATTCCTGATGGATGATGAGGTCCTCCAAATGCTCTTAGTTCTGAGTGACATTGTGCTGATTGAATCAAACCCTCATGTACTAGAGAGCCTCTTAAACGAGATCCATATTCACTCAAAGGAGTTTGGCTTAAGTATTCAGGTTGAAAAAATCAGATAAAGAATGCCTATTTTTCAGTTTATGGACATGGCCTATTAATACTTCAGACACTGTAGATTCGTCAATAAACTTGATCCAGAATTTAATAGATGAAAGAAAATAGATTGGTTGAACTTGGGAATTTGTATGTGACCCCCATGCTTTTCTCTAGGACAAATTAAAACAAACAAAATATCTTTTATCAACAATATTCTCATGATACCATGTATTGATAAATCAAGGTATACCTCAATCTGTATGAAAACGAAATTGTGTTATGCACATGTGCAAATCAACTATAGCATACTATAATATAAATAGCAAATTGCATGTATGAAGAATTACAAAATATATTACTCAAAAGAATTGTGCAAAAAATGGAGTTACCCAATTATGTAGTGAGAGCTAGAGATAACAAACAGCTTGTATGTTGCATTTGTATTTATGTAATTATCAATAAATTGGGAGAAAAGATCCTCCATACTTTGGCTAAACTTTGAGTAGTATGTTTATAGAAAAATTTGGGTAAGACTTGAAATGAATGGGGAAATTAAGATAAGTTGCTATATATTTCTTCTTAGTAAGTTGGTTCTCTATGCTGATATACATTTTTTCTTTGTGACATGGTCTAAGTAACCCTACTCTGCACCTGACCATGGAATTGAAATCTCTGGGTTTATATTATTGTTGCAGTTCTATCTCAGGGTACTTTCCTGCTACATCTTATTGCACCTCCTTGAGAAGGTTTGGAGTCTGTGCCTGTGACTTACAAGCACCATGTGGCTTCTGTGGGGAATAAACTATTCATTTTGTGGTAAGATTACATCCTACCACCATTTGGTTGACTATTCTTTGCATGCAGGGTTGTGCTTCCCATGCAAAGACCAGAGGAGATGGTCTCTGCCTTATTTCCATAAGGCACTCTTCAAAGTCTCTCTATGGGGCTTTGTGTCTCAGGGAGTGCTTTCTTTTGCAACTCCCTCTACATTCAACTATATAAGCAGTAGAATTCCTAGTTGTTGTTTTTTTTTTCTTTCCCTATGGACAGTATCTTTGTTTTTAGGAGTATCTTAGAGGTGATTTGAGATATGAGGTCTAAAGTATTTCCTTAAAAAAATAACAAAGGCAACATACCACTTCCTGATGTCCTTATTTTTTCCCTTATAAAAGTTAAGTGGGTTATTTAAGATATTTTTAAACAGTATTGCAAAATGTCCTTCAAAAACATGTAGGAAAAAAGAGGTTTCCTGTAATCTGTATTTCACAAAAGAATAATTTGTCCCAAATAATCATCTCCCATTCTATCCCCAAAGGCTTATTTTCCACTGAAGTCAGGAAAGTGACAATTCACTTCTGGAGAAAAAAAAAATGACACATTTTTCTTGGTGGTAGAATTTTCTGGGGTGGAGGGGAAATATTTCCTTGATGGGAATTGATTTGTAACAAGTGACAATATTTCATGGGGTTGCATCAGTTCTGAGTCTACCATGCTTTCTGGCCAGCAGGAAAAAAATAACAAAATAAACAAATAAATGAATAATTAAAAAAAATGAAAGTAGCTGAGGAAAATGGGAAACCTAAAGCAAATCAAATCTTTTTTACATAAACCTCAGAGGACTGCCAAATAATTTGAGGATATGACAATATTCTCTTAACTAGCTGCCGGTGTCTTTGTGATTTTTCCAGCTCCAATCCATCAATAAACAATCTTACACTCTTTACCAATTAATTTTTCTAAAGTGTTATTTTGCACATGTTGTATGCTAGGACTAAATTTCTTCAATGCCTCTTGAAGGTCTACAGAATAAGGTCCAAACTCATTAGTCTGGTATTTAGGGCCCTCTTCACTTTGATTTATCTTCTCCTCTTCATGAATCCTCCACTTCCATTAAATCAGCCTCCTAAGAATTCTGTCATTTTTCTGACCTGAAATCAATGCATCGCTTCCTATTTAATACCTAAGTATATCTTATTCTTGCTTCAGGGACCAGTTCAAGTTCTGTCTCCACTTATCACAACCCATGATTATCTCTCCCTCTTCTGAACCCCTAAAGGGAATATTTAGGGTTCATACTACTCTTTGATATACACATACACTACCCTGTATTGCTACTTTTGTTTTCTGAGAAGCAGCTGATGGCACGGTAGCTAAAGCACAGGCCTAGAATGAGAGAATTCTAGGTTCAAAAATGGCCCCAGCTACTTCCTGGTGATATGACTCTAGACAAGTCACTTAGTTTATTTGTAATTTAGTGTATTCAACTCTAAAATGGGGATACTTATAGTGCCTACATTTCAGAGCTGTTATGAGGATCAAATAAAGTAATATTTGTTAAAATATAGGGGCTGGTGAACAGCAAGCCATATAAAATGCTTATTGTCCTTTTATCTTGCCTTCCTAGGGATGCTATGAGTTCTTTGAGACTAAAGGTGTATTTTCCTTGATGTATTAGAAATAACACCACCCTACATTCAAGGGCCTGTTTTGCACACTCCTATATTGGGCATTGGATCCAATGTGCAATTTATTTCTTTGTTTTCAAGGTGCATAGAGTATACTAAAGAGATAAAACACAATCACTAAGTTGTGTACTGGAGACATATGAAATACAAGTCTATGGGAGGTCAGAAAAGAGAGATAATACAAAATGTTTGCATATGTGTTTGTGGCAATGAGGGAAATCAAGGAGATTTCCTGAAAGAAATTGAATTAAGGTTCTGAGTATAAAGTTAAAAGTTCAATAGGCTAAAAAAAGATAGAGATTATCTCAGACAAAGGGTTAGGAGATGGGTGAGAATTGTAACTTAAGAAAAGGTATAGAACTATGATGTCACAGTCCATGTTGGGTCATTCATTCAAGAAATATTTATTATATTATGGGCCAGACTCTGTGGGAGGCAGAGTAGACACAAAAACAAAAATGAAATAGCTCTTGACTTCAGAGACCTTATCCATGTTGGTGGAAAATACCATAAAGATACAAAATATGTATAATTTTTGTAGAAGGGGAATTGATAGAAATTGGGAAATTAAGATGGACATCATGTAGAAACGAACATTAATTATTGATCCTTGAAAGAAGACAAGATATTCTAAGGTGGTAGAGGTAAGAGAAGAGATAAAGAAGTGTTCTGGGAACAGCTAGAACCAATGCTGAAGATCCAGCTGTTGAGTTTTTGATGGAAGGATTGACCACTTTGGAAATAGGAAAATACCACAAATAAAGATTCAATTTATTGTTTTGTTGATTTCTCGAGAAAGTGTTGGATAAAATGTTAACACAAATTCAACTTTAAAGTGTACTGTACGTTCAGCACATATTTTAAAGAGAAAATTTCAAATGTGGAAAATATCTTGTGCCCAGGGACTAGAGATGGAATGTTATGTGTAGAGAAGAACAAGGAAATAAGTACAATTAGTGTGTGGTCATCTTTGTGTGCCATTGACCTGGAAAAGTAGGAATTCTGGTCCCAAATAACAAAGAACTATTAATGCTTTTTTACTTTATCCTAGACAACAGGGAATAAATGAAACTTTCTGAGCAGGGGAGTAAACATAGGGTTAGATATGTGCTTTAGGAATATAACTTCAGAATTTCTGTGGAGGGGAGAGAATAAAGACAGGGACAAAAGTTTTATTTTTCAGTTTATCTGAAACTGTGTACATGAAAGTCAGGTATATGGCATATAGTGTGTGTTCATCATATGTTTTTATTGGTGAATATTATATATAATTACATAGAAAAAACAAACAGTATGAAATGAAATTCAATAAGCCATTTGGACTCCTACTTTATTCTACAGAAAGGTTGGTATGGGCTTGAGCCAAGTCATGGGAGTAGCATTGTGCAATCAATTCCTTTCATGATCTGAAAATTATAATGCCAAAGGCTCCTTGAGGAACTTCCTAGTTTATCTCCTTCCATTCCTAGTTCTGGTTTAAAGACCTTCGTGCCATTCCTACCTTGCAGGGTAGGGAAAATTTCCTATTTAGAAAGTGACAGTCCAATCCTACTATGGTTAATTTAATGGTCTGACCTAATACCTATTACTTTACTTGCTTTGACTTTACTTATTACTGCCAGTGAAACCTCTTGTTAAGCCATTTGAACTTTCCTCTTGTCTTCCCTTTCCAAAAAATTAGAAGGTCTGTTGCATTCAAGAAGTGCTGCTGTTCCTTCTTTAAAGAGTCCTTTAGCATCAGACTTTGGCACTATTATAAAAGGGTTGGTTTGTAAACATTCACCTAGAAATTTGCTGATTTATTAAGAGTCACCATGGATTAATCAAGAACAACTCATGCCTAATGACTAATATAATTAAAGACTAATATAATTTCCTTTTTTGAAAGTGGAGATTGATAGACTCAGGTACATGGAGTCCAATGATAAGTGACTACTTTACTTATAATATTTTTGTGGCTAAGGTGGAGAGATATGATATAGATGAAAGTGGAATTGGGTGATAGCTGAATTGATTACATAGCTGGACTTAAAGTGTAATGGCATAAAAGCTGTAGTATATTAGTCTTTATAAAAGTCAAATTAAAATTAGAATGATCCAAAATGATATGGTAAGGTACTTATTCAAAGAGCTTGATCAGAATGCAATGCATTACTAACCAAGATTTATTCAAGAAATTCTCTTAAAAGAAGGTGAGTGAGTGATAAGAGTAATGAAGAAGTAACCTAGATGATCCATTGGAATTCATACAATTACAAGTGATTTAAAGAAAAATTAAGGCACTTTGGGAAGACCTTGTATTGAGGATGTAAAGATGAACATGGTCAAAAATCAAACAAGATAAATGAAAGTTACTGGGTTGCAATCTACTATGTTAGAGGTGTTTAAATAAGTATCCTCAAAAATGTAGCACTTGGCATAGTACCCAGCACTAAGTATAATTTGCACGGAACTTAACAAATTCTTAATAATTCTTGTTAACTTATTGGTTATACCTTCAATAGAGGCATATCTTTAATTAATATTAAATTAATATTTGATGAAATCATAGATAACATGTTATTAAATCTGAGAATGACACAAAATTGGGAATTATAACCGATGCATAGGATAACAGAGTCAATATCTCAAGAATTTCTTTGACAGGGTGGAAATGGAAGGCAAATATAATGAAATAAATATAATATGGATAATTATGGAATCCTACAGTTATGTTACAAAAATAAAAACAACCACTCAATTAGAGTATGGAGATGCATTGTTAGACAGCTGTTCATGTGAAAGAGATTTGGTTTTGATCTCCCTGGGAGCTATCCTGGTTAGTATTTTATCTGGGACTTGGAGAAAAGTACAGATAAAATGTTGATCAAATTGTGTAATTTTGAAATTACTCAGATGGAGAGCTATTATATGGATAAAAGAATCAAGTTTCAAAGAGAATTCCACCAGCAGGAATTATGGATCAGTATCATTAAATAAGAGTCAATAGGAATAAATAGGAATATGGACTCAATTGCTCTTAGCAAAAGATTTCAGATTTAGATCTGAAAGAATGATCAAATCAGAAATTTAGTGTTGAAAAGATGCTTAGAGGTCACTGAATGCAACCTTCTTATTTTTCAGATGAGGAAAATGAAGACCGTCAGATTAAGACATTTGCCCAACATTTAAAAAGGAGGCAAATGATAGAAGCAGAATATGAATTTTAGTTCTGTTTCCTAATTCAGCAGTATTCAGTACTTTATAACACCATCTCATCAGAGCCTCACCATTACCTTTTGAAATGAGTGCAATCTTTACTATCTTCATTTTCAAGTGGGAAACTAAGACTCACAGAAATAGTTATGATTCATATTTTTTCTCTTCATATTTTTCCATGTATTTGTGTGTATACACACACACACACACACACACACACACACACACATATATATATATATATTTATGTTGATTGAAAAGGTCATTAAACTAGTAGGTGATATTTGAACCCTAGTATATATCCACAATAGAATATTTCTATCATACCTCTAAATCCAGTGGTCTTTCTGTTATGTCTCCTAACCTCCAGTCCCTCATCATCAATTGGCTACCAGGTATTTTAGCTGGATTTTGAATATACATCTTACATTCAACCTACCCATATTTATCCCACTTTCCCATTTTTCAGTTCTGTAAGAGGTAGTATCATTATTTTAGTCACACTTGCAATTCTTTACTGCCTTTATCCTTTTCTTAATCCATATCCAATCAAGTCCATGCATATCAATAGTACTCTTCACTATTTTCCCTTTTTCCATATTCATGATGATTAATCTAATTCACATATTCATTATCTTTTGTCAAGAATATTACAAAAATCTCCATAACATCTTTCTGATTTGAATCTCTTTATTCTCCAATTCATCCTCCACAAGTGCTTAAATTCATTTCTGACAAATTCACTTCTCTGCTAAAAACAAATGAATGAAATGAATCCTCCAGGGGTTCCTGTGGCTTGAGATTAGGATAATGATTTGCTTACTTTGGTATTTATAATCTGGCCTTCAGTATTCCTTAGCTTGTTACACATTACTTCCCTTTTAATATTCTTTCTTCTGTCCTATTTTGTCTTCTTCATATGTAATAATCTGTCCCGACTCTGTCCTTGCAGTGCTTTCCCTTACTCTGGAATGCTCTCCCTCCTTTTCTATATTTTTTAGACTAGTTGGCTTCTTCACTTTATGTATTACTGTGTGTACAATAGGACTTCCCTTATTGGTTTATTCTAATTTAATGCAAGCACTTTGAATTTAGGGATCAATCCCACTTATTGTCAGTGACCTCCCTGTGTTGATTATATCCAGTCTATTCTGTATTTCTTTCATCTGTACACAGCTGTTTGTCGCATTTGAATGCGACCTCCTTGAGAACATGGATTTTAATTCTTATTCCTTTGTATTTCTAATATATTGCACAGTATCTGGAATATAATAGCCTCTTACATTAACTGGTTGTTCTGCTTTTATATTTGCATACTTAACACATAGCACAGTGTTTGGCACATAGTAGGAGCTTAATAATTGCTTTTTAGATTGTTTGGGAGATCTATGATAGTATATTCAGTTATATATGTTCAGCCAGATGGCCTCTGTGGTCTCTTAAAACTTGACATTCTGTAAATATGTGAAATAAGGGCTGGTTTCCCAGAATCAATGACACAGAAGGGTATAATGCTAAATTTTTCTTAAGATTACAAAATTCCCCAAAGTAGCTGAAAGAGCAGGGAAATAATAAAATTGGACAAATTGACAATATAAGAAAAATGATCATAAAAATTCTGATAAAATCTCTGAGCACTCTTTAATCACAGATACTGAGCAGGTCTATCCTGAGGAGTGCTGCTCATTTTAATTATTTATTGGGAGTTGATGGTTTATTTGGAAGCAAATGCAATTACATCCTGACACTTTAATTGTGATCCGTTTGCTTTGGTCCCTTGCCACCGCTAAGAGGAAGGTTACCTTCCTATGGAAATCTGGCATTTCTATAATTGGTTTTCTGAGTCTTCTATGAGACTGTAAAGTATCTATATTATTAAATGTGCAGAAAGAAATCAGACTTGAGATATTATCGAGGTTGATGGCTAACAATGACAAACTATTCACTTGAAACTTAAACCAGGACACTTTTATTCCTTAAAGGACAGTATTGCTGGATTTGGGTAACTTCATTCCCCTAACTCATTTAGCACATAAACTTGGCTTTCAAGGAGTTACACTGTAGATCTAGTGACCTTAATCCTTGACAAGTCTATAGATTCTCAGAGTCAATAAATAGCTAAAATGTCATTTGGTCCCAGCTCCTAATTTCACTAAAGAGGAAAATGAGATAAATAAAAGTTTAACGACTTAGCCAAGGTCACACATGCCATAAGGAGCAGAGATGGGATTTAAACCATCATTTCCTCCTCTCCACCATGTTGGTCATCTACTTCAACCCATACTTAAACAAAAATGTCACTGGCAAGAGATCATAAATCCTTCCTTTGATCAAAGACTTTCAAATCACTTCCAGTAATGGGAATCTACTATTTCCAGAAATGTGTCGTCTCAAGTTTTACAGAAACATGGAACCTGAGAGGGGAAAGGATCCCCAGAAAACATCTAGTTTCAACAATATCAACCTCTTCCAAACCATATCTAAGTGGCTTTACAGCTTCTACCCAGAGATCTTCAAGAGAGAAATCCTTTTAATGTTAGGAATTTTTTCCTTTCCTAAGGAAGCCTTTGAGGAATCCCTATTTTGGAAGAGAAAATGTGGCTTTTGTGGTGAGCATAATTATAAAATTTCTTAATTAAGGCCTATGAAATCTCACAAAGACCCTTACCACAATCACTTAAAATAATGACATCTTTTTTTTCTTGTTTTCCCTTCATATTTAGCAAAGTGAGTCTCACTAGGTATTTTATAGATATATTAAATGTTAATACAAACATTTTAATGAGAATTATCATATTTTTGATAATAAAATGATTAGCATTTACATTTAAAAGAGATAGTGTATATTTCTTTTCATCCCTAATGCTGCAAAAGTGATTTTCTTTAAGCACAGATCAATGGATATCACCCTTTTACTCAATGAATGTAATGATTCCCTCTTGTCTCCAGTTTCAACTCAGTTATTTTTCAGTTATGTCCAGTGCTTTGGGACTCCATTTTTGAGGGGGTTTTTTTGGCAAAAATATTGGAGTTATTTGCTATTTCTTTCTCCAGTTCATTGTACAGATGAGGAAATGAGATAAAACAGGGTTAAGTGACTTGCCCAGAGTCATATATCTAGGAAGTAGCAGAGGCTAGATTTGAACTCATGAAGATGAGTCTTTCTGATTCCAAGCCCAGGGCCCTATTTACTATGCTACCTACCTCCCCTTAGTAATAACTACTAAAATTTATATAGAGTTTAACATGTGTCAAACATTATGCTAAATGCTTTACAAGTTTTTGTTCTCATTATTTCAAACTTTGAAAAATAACTAAAATCTAATATCTAATTTGACCCTCACAACAATCCTATGAGGTATGATTTTTTTTGATTTTAGGTCTGATACTTTATCCCCTGTACTACTTAGATTGTTTATAAAGGATAATAATTGTTCAATCAATAAACAATTTATTAAATAACTATTCTGTGACAGACTCTATTAGGTATTAGAGAGGAAAAGAAAAAAATACAGCCCTCCCCTTTGAGAACTTATATTCTATAGAACAATACATATTCCTCTACTCATCCTCGTATAGAGACATACATAAATACATACACACAAATTAAATATATCCATTTGTATATGTGCTAAATATAAACTAACATATGTATCAAATTTTATTGACGTATATTTTATAAGCATAGATAATACATAATAAATACACATAATATATAATAAGTATATATATAAGAAATGTATTATAAATAGATTAGAAGTTACAATTGATGATTAAATAATGAATAATAAATAATTATCAATGACAGTGATTATAGAATAAGTATAAATGATATGTAAATAATACAAATAAATAACTTCATTATTTAAACATGATTTATATATAATGATATATATGATAACAATTAATGATAGCTCTTGTAAATAAATGGATTGCATTGTTTTACTGTAATTTGTATATATGTATAACATTTGCATATATTTGTTGTATATATATGTACATATACATATAAATATACAAAGTGATTACAAGTTAATTTTAAAAGGATCAAACATCAGTCATTGGGGAGATCAGAAAATATTTAATGAAACAGGTAGTAAGTGAACTGAACTTTGTAGGATAACTAAGGATTCCCAGAGGAAAGGTGGGAGGGGAGAGAATATTCTAGGCGCAGGGGAGAGCTTATTTGAAGGTATTGATTTCTGGGGATGGGATACAGCAACAAGTCTAGCTTGACTGAAATGCAAAGCGTGATGGTGAATAATGTATTATATGCCTGGAGAGGTAAGTCGGTACTTGGCTGTGAAGAGTTTTACATGTCAAGAAAAGAGGTTCGTATTTGTTCCTAGAAGTAATACAGAATCTTATTTAGCAGGAGAATGACATAGTCTAATATATGCTTTAGGAAAATTACTTAGGCAGCTATGTGAAGAATATGTGAAGACACTCAAGACAGATTCACCAATTAGGAAGCTTTTGCACGAGCCCAGGCAAGAGGTGATTTATAATTAAGAGAAGCCAGTGAACATTAGAGATTCTATGAAGGTAGAACTGACAAGACTTGACAATGTGGCAAAGTCTAGGTATGTGGGATGAGGGGCATCTTGCTGTCAATGATGACATGAAGGTTGTTAACTTTGATAATTGGAAGAATATCAGTGTCCTTTATGAAGTTCAGATGATGGGTTAATTTTGGAAGAAAGATAATGACTTTTCTTTTGAACATGTTGAGATTGAGATACTTGTTACATGCATATCCAGTGTAGGAAAGAAAAATAATTATATTAGAAATCAATGGTGTAAGAGTTCTAGCTTTCAATTATAGCAGGCTTTTTTCTTTCTTTCTTTTTTCTTTTTGCAGAAAGGAAATGGGAAAATTCTCTAAATCACCTGTTCTGTCTTCTGGGTCTCAGGTATGTTAATCAATGTTAAAAATGACACCCATCGATTGGGACATAGTGAATAGAGTTCTGGACTTGGATTCTGGTGGACTCAGTTCAAATCCTGTCTTCGACAAGTTTATAGTTTTGTGACTATGAGAAAATCACTCATAAGACTCCTCTAAATCTCAGTTTTATCATTTGTAAGATTAAGGTAATAATACATATTGTACCTTTCTAAAAGGCCCTCTGTGAAGTTCCAATTAGAAAATGTGTGCAATGTGCTTTGGAAATATTCCAGAATCATATGAATGCCAGTTGTATTGCTCTGGAGGTAAACTTAGTAAATTGATTATTTGGTAGTCTGATGATGTAATGTAGTCAAGGCTCTCTTATTACCTTCTCTTTTCCAAACTTGCTGTAAGCAATAAAAAAATCATTGAATGTAGAATATAAATATTTGGATCCTGCTCTCAGTTTTGCTATTTATGTGGTATTTGACATTGAGAAAGTCACTTAACCATTTACTGTACTCTTGCTAAAATAAGGCGGTTGAACTGAACGATCTTTTTGGTTATTTTTACCTTTAAACACATGGTTCCCAAGCTTTCCCTTTGACATATTTTCTCAAAAGGATCCAATGCTTTTAATAATTGCCAAATATCTAGTTCCTTCTTGCAGAAATTTGGAGGACTTTGGATCATCTACATATCGTACCAGAGAGCTGCAGCTGTTCTGATGGAATGATACTATAATAACTCCCTGGTCTGAGCTCTTGGTTTTCTTATTTTCTTAAACCTGTTTTGATATGAAGAATATTTCATGCCATATGTGATGGAGGAAAGAGTAAAGATTAAGCTAAAAAGATTGGCCTTGATGTGATTACCAAGATTTCATAGTTCTCTTTATGAAGACCTTATTTATATCCTTCAATTTAAGAAATATTTATTGGATGTCTACAATATACCAGTACTTTGCTGGACACTGAGAATAAAAAAAAAATAAAAATTAAACAGTATGTGCCTTCAAAGAATGTATATTTTTACCTGGAACATTTGCTTATCTATGGAAATGTCAAATAAGATAAAATGAAATTTCAGGGATAATGGATCACTAACAATTGGCAGAACCCAATAGAGCTCTCTTGGAAGCAGAGCATGAGCAAAGGCCTGACAGGAATGGGTAGTTTTTAAAGTAGAGGTAAGAAAGAGAGAAATAGAGAGAAGCTCCCAGGGAGCTGGGAAGTGGAAGGTTGTGGTTGAGGACAAAACAATGTGGCTGGAAGACAGAGCACATAAAGGAGAGCAATGTATGATCAGGCCACAAAAAACATCCACTCCAAGGTATGGCTATTGTATGACATCCTTGAGGTAAAAATCTTCAATGCTCATAATACTGAAGGTTATTCCGCTTGTATTTTTCATTTCTCATACTTTCCAGTGATGATAATAGTGATGGTAATTACTGACACATATAATGCATTAACTTTTGCAAAGTACTTTATATACTATTATATCATTTGATCCTCACAATAACCCTGAGAAGTAAATATTATCATCTCTATTTCTTATGTGAGAAAGTTGAAACCAGCAATTAAATGATTTGCTTGTGGTACAGGTGCGAACTCATGCCTTCATGATAGCAGGTACAGCACTCTACTCATTATATCCTATTGCCTCTCAGATAAGTGGAAATCCCAGCTTGTAAAAGAGGAGTACATTTCTGAATTTTTCTGGTTTCCAGAAACATAGGATCATAGACTTAAATCAGAAAGGGATTTTAAAGGCCATCCAGTTTAACCCCTTCCTTTTACTGATAATGAATTGCGGCTGGAAAGACTACATTAATTACCCAGAATAAGCCAGCTAGGAAAAAATACACTTAATATGTGTCAGGTACCATGCTAAGCTCTGAGGATATAAAGGTAAGACACTGTAGAAGACAGTAGATGTGAATCTTGGTTCAATTCATCTACAATTAATTTATGTACAAGTGCTTCTTCCACTGATACCATGATATTTCTAAAAAAAAAACAAAAAAGGTAGAAATCTCCTCATATACAATGTAGAACAAATGTTCTGCATTCTTTCTCTGTCCCTAAGATGTGTCACAAGGTTCTAACTGTATACTTAATGGAAAGCAAAAAAGAAAATCTAGAGAAATAAAAATAATAGCTTTATATTGCTGCTATAATCTTTAGATGGTTCAAAGATGGAAAAGGTCATAGATTCAATGTTATTACTGAATATCTAACTTCTTAAAGAGAACAAAGTATTCTGTGGTCCCAGATTATTGCCCTCACTCTGGTCAGCCATCCCCTTACCTGTTAGGTGGGAGATGAGGGAGGAAAAATGTGATTGACTCAGTGCCATTTATTCTTGGAAGCATAACTCTGAATACATGCCCTATGGCTGGTCAATATGTCTTCCTTAAAGAACAAACAAACAAAATATCACCCTATTATTCCTGTGGTTTGGCTATTGACTAATTCCTCAATTTGGGATTATCAGATTTGGAAGCACATTTAAGGTACAAAGTTGTTTTTTAAAGGGAATTGCCAATTATACATAAGCCTTTCATTTCTAAGGAAAACCATTTCCCTAGATGGTTTCAAAATATACCCTTCAATGAGTAATAACGTCCACATTTAGTGGCTTTGGTATTATGTCCTGCTGTCAGTCCATTTGTCAAGCCTGCAATTCAATAGCTTTTCCCTGTGAACCTCTCCTTCAGTCAATATTTTATGTGGAGGGTATACATAGGTACACATACTTACAACTAATAGAATTGACAGTGAGCTAACTACTTTGTGAGGTATTAAGAGAATTAACATAGAAAAGGAAAAAAAAATGTTTGATGCCTAAGAAATACATTCTTTGGCCTAAGGGAGAGAAAAGAAACCCCCATGATGCTGTGGTATAAAATAATACTAATAAAAAGTCAAGAATACAGCACAGTATTACAGCAGTTTCCCAAGCGATCAAGCATTCCTGTTGAGAATGATTGAGCCTATCAAGATATAAAAGAGCAGCTGGGGACATTTGAAGTGGCGATTTATATTTCACGAGGCTTTCGCAGGAGATGTGAGCTGCAGAAAGAAATAAGAAGGGATGCTTAAGCCAGTCAAGTAAAATGTCTGCCCCAAAGATGGGTCACTCAATGTACCCAAAGGGAATCCTGACCCAAAATTACAAATCTTTTGATGAGATAAAATTTGATAAGATAAAGTTTCCATTAATTAAAATCAACAATAAATTAATTTTATTTAACATTAATCATGAAATATGTGGTTAGTGAGCATTAAATTGATTTATTTTTTACAGATGGTTAGTGTTTGTAATAAAATGTATATTCCAAAACTGAATGTTTTCTCAGTTGACCAAGTTGCTCTTTGAGAAGAAAATAATCTCATTTTGGATTAAATCAGTCATTTCAGGGTTATGATAGGAACATGAAGGACTTCATATTAATTTTAATTGATATGTTTTATCTAAAGATAATAATGGAGTCAGATTTTTGAGAATATATAGATATTTGCTTTTTCATGTTTGAAATTTCCAATATGGAAACTCTTTTCATCAAATTGTCATTCCCTTTTTAATTTATTTTCTCAGAGAAAAATCTTATGTTGTTGAGAATTTAAATGACTTGTCTATGGTCACACATCTGTTGTCAGTCAGCTGTGCCTTTATTAAGTGCTTAATGTGTTCTAGGTACTGCACTGGGTACTGGGGATAAAAACTTTTTTAAAAAAACCATTTTCCCTCAAAAATGTATATTCAAATAGGGGAGACAATTTGCACCACATGAAGATGTATAGAAGATACACATGAATACAACAGCAAAGGCAGAAGTCACAATATTGCTGTATCTAACCATTATCTTAGTCCCATTCTCATTTAGCAAGTATTTTGACAAAAATCTGGCATAAAGTTTTTGGGAGACTATGTCCTTTAGTCAACAATTAGCATAATGAAAGCTAAAAGACTGGGAAAAAAGTATGTTCTATCAAAATGCAGATGTTTTATATCATGTATGTATACATATATGTGTCTTAACATAGGTAGGAATTCGCTTTGTTTTTGTACATGTGTTTTCATTTTAATTAATAATGTTCACAGAGATTTTTTTAAAAATGTCTAGAGCAATCTTTTATCCAAATATGGATTTGATGTTATATATAAAAATGACATGAATGAAGGTTCTAGATTCATATCTTATACAATGATAGTTCAATAAAAGAATCAAGTACAAATAATGGACTATTATATAACTACTATGTTCTTTAAATTATAAGATCCTTGAGGGAAGAGATTATATTTTGCACTTTTTTGCATTCCCATTACTTATCATAGTGCTTAGCACATTGTTTTGACACTTAAGAAATATTTTTGATGGATTGATAATTGATAATTGATAAAAACAAGCAATTCTTTTGCCTCCCCTCAATATTTGGTCCAATTCTATATTGTCAACAGTGTTGAACTCATCCAATAAAGAAACTTCCTTTTCTGATAGGAGGTTCAATACTCATTTGTAATTTTTAGTTGAAAAATCATTAAGTAATTCATCTATAGTCATATAGACAGAAAAGACAAGATTTGAATCTAGAGCTCATTACTCCATTTTGCACTTCTAGAAACTTTGTAGGATTCCAACTATTTTATAAGTTTGTATAACTGAATTTCACATATAGTTAACTCTTGGAATGGTGTAGCAAATTGAGAATTGGACTTTGAGTTAGATAACCTGATTTTGTTTCATGTACCATCCAGTGAGTGATCTTGGGGAAGCAACTTAATTTTTCTGAGGTATTTTTTCTTTGACAGTTGGAGATAATAATTTGTGTACTCTCTCCTTCATATGATTGAGGGATAAAATCATTTAAGAGAGAATACTTCATAATAGCCACAAGAATATGAATGAATGAATGAAACATTTACCAAGCCACTTATTTTATGCAAATGAAATGAAATGAAAGCAACTGAATTTCTCTGAGATATTTTTTCTTTGACAATTTGAGATAATAACTTGTATACTCTCTCTTTCATGTGATTGGGAGATAAAATCATTTAAGAGAAAATACTTCATAATAGCCACAAGAATATGAATGAATGAGTGAAACATTTCACACATGTCATTTTCTGTCTCTCCCTTAGGCTACCACATTGCTTTGTCTGGGCTGCCCACTTTCCTTCACACTTTTTCCATCAATTCTTTAATTATTATTGACATTTTGTTCTTAATTTTTAGACTTTATACCTCTTGGACCATAGAAAAATCATGTATCATCTCTGAGCCTCAACTTGTTTATCTTTAAAATGGGGTTAATACCATCTTCATTACATAACTTATTAGGTTGTGGAGAAGCCCAAATGAGATAATATACATTAAAAATCTTTGAAACTTTAAAATACTATTTAAATGTCAGTTTTTATTATTCTACATTATTTTCCTTACTAATACCATGGATTCTTTATGGAGAACTTCTGGAAACATATTGATGAGCATTTAGTAGGAGAGTATAGGAAGATTCCCTAAACTTCCTAATACATTAAAACAGATAAGGCAAATGGATATCCTGCTATTACTTTTGGCTCTCTGATTCTCATGCTGGATCCACTTAGAGTTTTTAGTAATCGTGTAAGTTGATATCACTGGAAAATATGTAAACTACTTGTTTGTTCTTGCCATAAACATCATGGATGGGTAGATGAGTACTGACTGCACAATTCTTGGTCACATGCAACCTTTTACTCTCCATGCTTTCAATAATCATGTAGAATACCTCTTTGGCCACAGACTTGAAAGCCTTATGGCACCAGGGACACTTGGATTATAGGTGATGTCAAGAGAAGGTAACTCCTGCTTTTGTGGATTCAGTGGTTGTCAAGTAAATGTCAGTATCAGCAATAACTTGGCAATTATGCCCTAACCAAAAATTGTGAGAGAAATTGCTTCTTGGTGTATGTGTGCACACGTGGGTGCCTTTTGTGGGAGTACAAGAATTCCCAGCTATGTTGTCACTGATGTTTAAATATTGCCTAGGACATAACCTTCCACATACATCATTGGGCAGGTAAACATAATGAAATCTGCATTGTGTTCAGAAGAAATACATATAAATTGTTTTTAAAATGGGGGTTTCTCATTGAATCTTAATGCTTATTAGCATTCTCTGTCTCAGTATATCCATGTCTCTGATTGCTTTAAGCAAATGTAGAAATGAGAAAATTAGAAAATCATGCAGTAAAGAAGTCTGGGTGTGAAAGTTTTATAAAAGGAAGGGTAAAGTAAGAACTAAAGGTTGATGAAAAGCTGTATAGAATATCATCTGTGACCTTTGTGTGTATTTTTGTATGATAGTAGTGCATTAAAGAGTAGCTCTTTTGGAAGATCCTTCTCTAAATACTATATACACCAGGGAATAAACCAATATCTAAATATTTGTTCATTGGCAAACAATCTAATGGAATGGAATTTCACATGGTCATTGTTTATGGCAACATTTTATATTTTGGAGACGCACTGGACAGAAATCAAGAATTATTGCAATGTTACTCATTTTTTTTCACTAAGGATACATTTCTGTTAAAGCAACAACAATTGCAAATATACAAAAATATGAACTTGTGGGGATAAATTAAGCCACACTTCATGAACTAATTTCCATTTGTTTGTATCTATTATTGTGACCAAATCCCTATGCTAAGGTCTCACCAGCGGTAGTGGAAGTGCCAGCAGTTGCAACAGAGATTAATATCTCTTGTAAAGATGACCAGCTTGTAGAGCTGCTCCATCAGTTATAAATAGTGGTTATAAGTAGACTCTATCATATAATCATAAAGAATTATGCAAAAGAATCAGGTAAGAAGTATCTCTGAGAGCTATGTGACTAGAAAAGAATGTGGTTTGTTTTCCAACTTATAAACAAAAGACATGAACAGTTCTATATAACCATATGAAAAAAGTTCTAACTCAATACTGAATGAAGAAATGCAAATGAAAACAATTGTGACATTCTGCCACATAACTATTAGATTAGCTAATGGGAAATAAAAGGAAAATGACAAATATTGGAGGGAATGTGGGAGAAAATGAGACATTAGTGCATTGTTGGTGTAGTGTAAATGATTCAGCGATTTTGTAGAGCAATTTGGAACTATGCCCAAAAGAAGATAAAACCAAGCATACCCTTACTTTATTTTTTCTTGAGCTTTTTTTTGGACCATATTTTCTTAAATAACATGACTATTATGGAATTGCTTTTCATGATTACACATATATAACTGATATTGAGTTGCATTCTCTGAGGGGAAATGGGAAGGGAGGAAAGGAGATAATCTGGAACTCAAAGTTTTAAAAACAAATGCAAAATAGTTTTTACATATAACTGGGAAATTAAAATTTTAAAAATGGTTTGGTTATATAAAAAGGGCAAAAATTAAAGAATTTACATTCTACACATTGTGCTGTTGCTACATATTGTCAAGAGCATGAGAAGAATTCCCTCTACATAGACAGGAACCCAGTATGGATAATTGATAGGAAGTCTTGGCTAACAAAAACAGAGGATATGAAAATATATATATAAATTATTATCTATATTTTTGAGAGATTGTTCATATTGATAAACTTGTAGATCTATCAAAAGACTGAAATGATGTGAAGATGCTAACATGGTGTGTTTGGAGGTATCAGGCCAAATAGAAGTATCAGAAATAGAGAATTTAAAAGATCAGTTTTAGAAGGGACATCAGAATTTACCTTGTCTGATCTGAACAAACATCTGCTCCATGATAATCTCAATAAGTGATTATTCAGACTTTGCTTGAAGACCTTCATTGAGGAGACTGCTATTTCCCAAATCAGTCCATTCTATTTTGAGATAGTGTAGCTATTAGTGAAATATTCCTTTTTTTGCCAAGTCATAGTTTACATTCAGGAATTTAATTGTTAGAAAAAGCCAAGAGGAGTTCCAATGATCTTAGGGCATTATAGAAAAATTTAAGGATAATTATTAAATATTATTTTTGAATTTCAAGATTCACTAGCTTCTGATAGCTCATTTATGGTACTAAGCAAAATAGGCACTGGGATACCAAACCAGCATTTAATCCTTATCTAGTTCATCCCAATTTAATCAGACTTTATCAAGTTCATCCAAACTGTACTTCTCTTATCTAAAAGATTTTCTTATCTATGTTACTTACATCAGACTTTCTTCCCATTTTTAGAGCTGTGTGTGGGAGAAAATACTATTCTTGCTACCTTGCTTGCCAACTAAAGAAGACTGTCTTTGAACAGACGACCAATTAGTAGTTATTCCCATTCTGGGATTGGATGTGAAAATGATTTCTAATAGAAACAAATAGCTTTATTCCTTTGGTCAATAATAGCTTTTTCTTAGACAAATGGCAGTTTTTGGAAATAGAGTTCTCATTCTCATTTGGATTCATTTTTTTATATCTTTGAATCCTTTAATATGTTTCAAATATCAGAAACTATGAATAAAAGGAAAAGAGAGATGAATGTTAAAATTTCAATCAATACTAGCAAGGTGGATTAACAAAATAAGCGCTAAGAAGATAGCATAAGTTCTTCTGCTAAAGGTATGTATTATTCCTGCTATTTTATTTTTGAGGAGTTTTGACGTGTACCTATTGAAAATAGTGTTTAGAAACTGTGGCTTTTTATGTCAAACTTTGAGAAATATATATAGGTTTATGAACAAAAATTATTCATGAGTATTTTTGTAGTATTTGGGATATATAAAGGTAAAGTGTAAAGCAAATTGATAAGGTAAGCAAGCTATCAGTCCTATAATTTGTGATGTCAACTCTCTTTTGCTAACAAGTACTTTTTAGCTGATAATTAGGCATGTAGTCTTATATAACATATTTATAAGCTATTTCTTTAGCTGATATGATATGATTTTTCTTTAGCTCTAATGTTAGAATCTGTTTAAAGTTTATCCTGTATTGCATTGTATCAACATCAACACTTTAAAAACATTATAAATATATCTTTAAAGTTTGAAACTATGACTACAGGTAGAAAGTGGGCATATGGATGTAAAGCTATTTATTGCCTGTGTTTTTACCCCTACATCTTTAGAAGGTGTTATTGATTACATAACTTTGTACAAATTTCTTTATGAGGTTCAAGTCATTGTCTGTCACTTTTGTGGTCCAATAATTGCATTTCAGATCACTTTGGGGAAACCATAGATTTATTGACTCTTTTAGTTAAAATTAGCAATAAACAACAGTAGGAAATATTTGTCCCTTTGAGTGTTGTTGTTGCCTTTAACCATTCTTATTGATTAAAACACTGAAATCCATATTGCTTCCTTATTTTTCATAATGAGTTCAGTGACACAGAAGTAAGCAGATTTTATAAGCAACTTTTCTTTTTTTGTTGTTTTTTTAAGCCCAGAACATGTTGCTCTGTATGCAGAGTAGAAAGTGAACTTACAGCAGCTTTTGGCAGTTTTTAAATGATTGTTAATTAACTTTTCTGCTCAAATTCCTGCAAGCTCAATGGTAGTTGATGAGTTATCATGCTGCAGCCAATAAATCCTGAAGTCATTTCATAAACATAGTTATTTAACCTAAATTGGATTCTCCATCAATCGAGACAAATCAATTTTTAAATGCCATATTCTTGTAAATTTCAGTAATACCACTTTATACTTAAAGACCTTACATTTATAAATTCTTACATCTGGCTAAAGAAGTCTGACATAAAGGAACACTCAATCTCCCCCCAAAATGGCTATATCAATGCGACCTATGCTATATACTTCTTTTAAGTATTTATAATTTCTTAAATAATATAATTTGAATTTCTAGACTAAATTGGAAAAAGGTTATCTATTGCTTCATGATCTGTTGTCATGGAAACTACAAAATCTATACAGAATGATTTGTTCTTTTTATATTTTAAGAGTTTGTGCAATTTATTTCAGAGATTTATATCTTTGCAGAGACACTATTTAAAATGTTTGCCTAGCTTACAAATGGATGAAGAGCAAGGGTACTGATATTTGTAAAGATAGCTTCTTGTGTTGAACTGGAATATTTGATGTCAAATTGTTTCGTGCTTTATCTACTGTCTAATTTGGACACTTACACCCTAAAATTCTTGCATATTTTCACTTCACAAGGTGAACAACAGGAGTTATAGGTTTTTTTGACTCCATTAACTATCTATAGGATCATCATATTCCAGTGCTTTGAATTTTGCTTTTGTGTATAGATGAGCTTTTCTTGTATCCCCTAGCCTCTTCCTGAGAAATAAGGTTAAGTTGTACAACAAACTGCCCCATGAGCAGCTGCACATTCCTGCTTATTGATTGATCAGGTTTACCTTGTCTCCTATAACTTAGGATCTATGGTCCAGGGTGATGAAAGGCTATTTGGGTTGCTGATTGATATCTGCATCTTTTGCTGTGTATCCTTCCAATAAACTTAGAGTCCAAGAAAGTCATTTCTTATATTCTGCCATTTGAATCTAAATTCTCTTTGACTTATCCATCAAACTAATGCACATTTTTCTGAACTAAATTCAAATGCCAACTATTTTCCATTCAGAACAAGGGCTCCTAACCTTTTGGGACTCTGGTGAAGCCTGTGGATTATATTTCAGAATACCATTCTTAAATGTATAGTAAAATACATCAGATTGGAAAAGAAATCATTTAAATTAAAAAGCAATAATATAATAGATATATATGAGAAAAATATTTAGAAATATTTTAGAAAAAGGAACAAGTTCATGTACCCTAGATTAAGAGCAGCTGGTCTAATAGAACCTGCCTGAACATGTAGTCCACTGACACAGCCTTTGAATGACCAGGTTTATATCCAAGGCAAAATGAATTGCTGATAACTATGAATAGTGAGGGGGAAGGCTTAAGGGTAAGGTAGAAGGGGGAAAGCAGGGGAAAGTTATAAATAAGACTAACACTGGAAGAAAAAAGAAACTAAGTATGTTTCAATCTGGAGGCAATTTCTACATTGATGAAATCATAGATTGATCAAAGTATCAAGAAATGTTGATTGATTTTTTTCTGAAAGACTTTTATAAAGCTTGAAGATGGTTCTTTGATCAGAGGAATGGTAAGTTTCTATTTTGTATTATATTATGAAAAAGAAAACAGAAAGAGCTACCATTATAAATTGTTTGATAAAATCAGGAAGAAGTAAGAGCATTATATAATAGAAAGAATATAGACTTTGAAGACTAGTATTCTTACATTTTTGAATACCTAGTTTCTAAAATGAGTAGGTTTGATTAAATAATTTTAAGTTCAATTTATTCTATGTTACCTTCATTGATCAAATATAGTTTTTTCTACATTGTCTTTATTTTTCTTTTTTCATTCTTCCTTTTACTTTGTTTAGAAAAGTTATTTTTTTGAATTTACTTGTCTAAATCTCATGCCTAGAACAATTCAATAGCCTACTCTTTTCTTTATCTAAATTCCTTCCCACTCCTGTCAATCCTTAATCCAGCTGTCAAATTGAACTTCCTAAAGTATTTGTCAGATTATTTCACTTTCTCACTCACCTATTTATTAAATCATGTCCAATCCTCCCTATTACTTCTGGGATGAATTTTAATGTGTTTGGACTTTTTAAATGCTCCATAACCAGGCTCTTTCTTACTTTTCCAGTCTTATACCTTCTCTTTTTCCTTCCACTCCATTCCATGCAACCCAATGATCTATTTGCTGCTCCTTGCACATGACACTCCATTTCCCAGATGAAGACATTTTCACTGTCTAACCCTCATTTCTGGAACTCTCTTCCTACCCCTCTCTGCTTCTTAGCTTTCCTTGGCTTCC
Organism: Sminthopsis crassicaudata; assembly: GCF_048593235.1. Classification (NCBI taxonomy): domain Eukaryota; kingdom Metazoa; phylum Chordata; class Mammalia; order Dasyuromorphia; family Dasyuridae; genus Sminthopsis; species Sminthopsis crassicaudata. The sequence continues at coordinate 55,357,933 of NC_133622.1, forward strand.
TTAAAACCTCAGTTGAATTTACACTTCCCCAGAAGATATTTCCCTGATTTTAATGACTTCTTTAAAATTATTCCCATTTTAACCTGATCGTACATACCTATTTACATATTGGCTCCTCTCTGAGGAGCTTCAGTAGAAATTAATTTTTTTAACCTTTCTTTGTATCCCCAGTATTTAGCACAGTAGGACAGCTAAGTGGAGTGGATAGAATGCTAAGTTTCACTTCAGGAAGATGATTCTTCATGAGTGCAAATCTAGTCTCAGATGTTGCTGGCTATGTGATACTGGGCGAGTCTCTTAACCCTGTTTGCTCCGATTCCTCATCTGTAAAATGAGCTGGAGAAGGAAATAGCAAACCACTCAAGTATTTTTGCCAATAAACTTTCACAAAGTACCACGAATAGTCAGACCTAACTGAAATACAACTGAATAACAAAAGCAACAAAAACTTAGCATGATATCTAGCATACAGTAGGAGCTTAATAAAATCTAGTTAAATGACTGAGTCTACTCTAAATGTTCCAAACACTGCTCACATAAAATCATACAATTTTAGATGAAGAAGACATTTTTAAAATTTTCCATTTTATTGGGGTTTTTTTTGGTTACATAAGTACATTAATGTTTTTAAATACATATTTCTTTATGAATCATTGGGAGAGAAAAAAAATCAGAACAAAAGGGAAATCTTCAGGGGTGGGGAAATAGAAGGGAAAAAAGGATGAACATAGTAAACAGTAAGACCTAATAGAGTTAATATGAGTTACCTAGTTAAACGACCTTATTTTGTAGATGAGGAAATGTAGGGACAGAGATAGGAAATGATGTATCTAGGGACACGTATTTAGTGCTTAGTTGCAGGACCTGGTATAAAAGACAGTTCTGATTTCTAGTAGATGTTAAATATAAAAAAACAGTATATGAATTGCATGATTCAGTATTATTTATGATTAAAGGCACAGGTTTAGGATATACTTTATAAGATATGGTCCTCACTCAGCAATTAATCTTATAAAATCAATTAGTTCTACAATATATTCCAGATATGTCACTTCTTAGTGTTCCAGAGTCCAGGGCTTCTTAAACTTTTTTCTATTTGTGACCCCTTTTTACCTGAGAAATCTTTACATGAGTTGTGTATATAGGTATATAAATATGAATACAAATCAAGTATTTATTGATAATAAATCATAATTTCATCATCCCCACATTCAATAAAGAGATCCCATATGGGGTTGTGAGCCACAGTTTAAGAAACTGGCCCCTATAGGACTCTCAAAGTTTCAGAAAAGTTTCTGACCTACAATTGAAGAGGGAATTTCTTTAAATGAGAATTTTATATACATACTAGTGAAACCTCAGTTCCAATTTTCCTCTTTATCCATGATTATCTTGGGACTACTCCAAAAAGGAAGGGAAAATAGATCTTGTCAGTACTGTTTGTTACCTATCAAGAGTTTTATCATGTCCTTTAAATCAATCCCTTGAAAGTTAGGGATTTGTTTTATTCTGTAATATTTGATTAACTTAATATTTTCAGATTATCTTCTATGATATATGAAGCACTGTACTAAACTCCATGATGTTAGAAAGTATCTAGTAAGGCAGGACTTCTTAACCTTTTTCTACTCAAGACCTCTTTTTGACTGAGAAAATTTTAGGTGACCCAGGGTAGATAGGTATACAAAATAGGTATATAAATCAAACATTTACAGATAATAAATCATAATTTTGTGAGCCCCACATTCAGTTACGAGATATCATTATGGGGGTCATGATCCACAATTTGAGAAGCTGGGTATTAAGGAACAATAACCTATTTATTTACAGACAAAAAATAACAAACAAGTCAGAATGTTACAACTATGATAGTAAAGAGAATAGTAAAATATCGTAGAAGGGGCAACTAGATGGCACAGTTGGATAGAGCAGCAGCGCTGAAATTAGGAGGACCTGAATTTAAATTTGATTTCAGACACTTAACACTTACAAGGTGTGTGACCCTGGATAAGTCACTTTAATCCAATTTCCTCACAAATGAAAAGAAAAGAAAAAAATGATAGCAGCATAGGATAAAATGAGATTCCTTGAATCTGGAAAACTCAGGGAGAGCTTGTTACTGTTTAAACTGGGATTTGGGGGCAACTAAGTGGGGCAGTGGATAGAGCATCAGTCCTGAAGTCAGGAGTACCTAAGTTCCAACCTGTCCTTAACACTTCCTGGCTGTGTGACCCTGGGCAAGTCACTTAACCCCAATTGCCTCAGCAAAAAACAAAAACAACAACAACAACAAAAATCTGGGACTTGAAGGATGAGTTGAATGATGGCAATCAGGGATAGGTAGTGTATTCATTCCAGGTGGAGAGCAAAAAAAAAAAAAATGGAGGCAGAAAAAAGTCCATGGAATAGGAATGTTGAATGGTCCATTTCAATAAGGGCATAGGATGCATAAGGGGGAAGAGAGAAAAATTAAACTAGAATGACATTTTGAGTCACTTATGAGGGACTCTTTAATTCCTAAGGCAGTTGGATTTTATAGTAATTGCGACTTTAATTTAATAGAACCTTAAGGATTGCAAAGCACTTTATATACATAATATTGTTTGTTATTCATATTCAACCTTTGAGATAGATGCTATGATTATCCCCACTTTACAAATGAGGAAAATAATATTCAGGATTTAGTGACTTGCCTAGTGTAATACAAACAGCAAATGTTTCTGGTGGTGGAGGGATAAAAGTACCTTATTCTAGGTGCAGTACTTCACTCACTATTCCATATAGATTCTTTGTAAAAAGGATTAAGAAGATAAGGCATTGAAAAATTTTTTTCTGATACTATAATATATATTCCTGAAAACAAAATAATTTTTAACCAACTGTTATGAAAGTTCTAAGATGTCTGTCCTGACTTAAAAAAAATCTCAAAGGAACAAGAGTGTTGCATAGTACGTAGGATTCAGGAAAACCTGGTTCAAATGCCATCTTTGGTTCTAACTGAGGGTTACTTTCGTATGAGGTACCTTACCTGAAACAAGATGAGACTGGATTTAATGATCTTTTAATCCCAGCTCAACTATGACTTTATGGTCCTAAGTAACTTGACTAATATGCCCAGAATATAGTTCTTCTAGTCTTAGAGAATTGAATGAAAGAATATAAGAAAAGTGAAAATACATTTAGGTTCAGGTTTTTGTAATTGGATATTTCATAAGCTTGACAACCAAACATCTTGAGTTTTCCAGGATGGTTAATGTTCATTGTTTATTTAAATTATGCTATATACTTCTTTAAAGATTAAATTTTATCCCTCCACCAATATCCTGCTAGGATCCCTCATTATTATAATGTTGCAACTTGGGGAGTAAAAATATTTTTATGTGAACATCTCAAAGGCTATATGTATGTATGTCATTTCAGTAGAAGTCTAATAAATCACATGGTAATTTTTTTTCAGCCAAAACAACACTGGAAGAACATCTACCAAATCATAATATAGATCACTATCCATATGTAAAAATCAATGAAATCACTGATCTTTGAAGTATAAAAATATACAAAATGCTGTGCATATATTAGCTCATTAATTTTCACGACAACTTTGTATGTTTCTTTGTTCATGGGTCGCATCACAAACAAATTGATCACTCAGTGGCTGATGTGGTAGAGGTGAGTCTATGCTAAAAAGAAAAATTAAAAATGGACTATCTGCCCTCTATATCTGACATTGGTATTTAGACAATGACACAAGTACCAGCCCACCTAGAAGTATTGGAACTCTAAACATAAGATCCTTGTCCAATAACTAAGATACAGTTGAAGGAGGTAAATCATACATATTTTGATATTCAGTAAAGCCAAAAGATATACATGTTTCATCTTCTTTATAATAGTCTTGTGAGTAGGCAATGGATATGCTATTATTGACATTTTAAAATGAGAGATCTGAGTGCTGAATATTAAACGAGTACTCCTGGGCACCCAGCTAGTGACCAGCTACTTGAGGTGTGGATGAGAAGGCCTTTGAGCTCTCTTCCAATTCTAAGATTCCATTAGTGTAATTTGTGGGAGATTGCTCCACTAGAAGTGGAATAATAAATATTAATGGAGGATACAAAATGAGAAAAGAAGATGGACTGGATATTTAGGGAAGTTATGAATCATATAGGTAATACTAATGCTTAGAAGGCCTACTAGGGAGCCTTAAAATATTGGGCAGCATCTTCAATGGAATATTTATAAGCAGAGTGATAATAAAATTATGAAGATTGAGGAGGATTGGGTAGATTGTCATTAGAGAGAAAACATGTGGAGGAGCTCACAGATCCATTTAAATATTTACCCACTTGATGAGATAGTTGTTCAGTCATTTCAGTTTGTGCACAACTCTTTGTTTACCTTATTAGGGGATTTTCTAAATAAACACATTGAAGTGGTTTGCCATTACCTTCTTCAGCTCATTTTACAGATGAGGAACTGAGGCATACAGAATTAAGTGACTTTCTCAGGGTCACATAGCTAATGTGTCTCAGGCTGCATTTCAACTCATGAAAATTAGGCTTTCTAATTCTATTTAGTGTTTTATCTACTGTAGGACCCAGAGCCTCTAATTAACAATGAAACATTACATTTTTGAACCTCAGTTTCTTTGTGGTTAAAAATCAGGAGATTTAAATCTATTATTCAAAATTGCCTCTAACATCTCTCTCTGACCCAATATTATATGATTCTGTCAAATCTTGAAATATATGGAGTGCATACAGATAAAGTGAAACCCAGAAAATACTAGTTATACTGTAAGGATTCCAACTCTAACTCCTATAAATTTAAAACTTATTTTAATTTTAAATTTAACTTAATTATTTAATATTTAAATTAATTACTTTAAATTCTGAAATATAAACCAAATATAGACAAGTTCTTAGAAATAATCTTGCTCAATCTCATCATTTTATAGATTAGCCACTAGAATACCCAAAATCACATGGGAAAAATGTCAGTAAAAATGTACATTTGTATAGCTTTAAAGTTCAGACTGCAGTTTCCCAAAACCAATCTTAGGATGCAGTTAATTCTCCAAATTTTATACTAGTGGGAAATTGAGCATCAGAAGGAGTCTTATGCTCTTTCTACTATACCATGCTGCCAAAGGCTGTCCTTAAAATATCAACATAAAGGTAGTCACAAGTTGATGGATGCTTATTTCCTATCAGTTTTTTTCCCCCTTTGGTCTTGTTCTTGGCAGTGTCAAAAAATGTCCCATTCTCCTTTGCTATGTGAATGATTATTTCAAAGTCTGGTACCACTGAGATTCTGTGACTCTCAGAAAATAATTTCCCTGAGTCACAGGAAAAAGTTTGGGGTGCTTTTGAGACTCTGGAGTTTGATAGAACAAGAGTTCTTATGCACCACGCGCCCCTTATCTCTTCAGGCTGCCAGACTAGCGAGCACTGTCTGCTTCAGAAGAGAATTCATCTATAGATAACTTATCTTCTTGGCAGTGGCACAAAGGCATGCTGACTATTCTGTTAGCACTCTGTGACATGTTAACAAAAAGTCAAAACATATATCCCAACTAAGCCAATCATTATGATGGGTTTTCAGTGCTGAACATACCCTGAAGGAAAATAAGGTACACTTGACAAGCTGCATTTCCTGGTGACCTATGCAAAGCTACTGCTGCCTCTTATTTTCAGTTCTAATGGAGAGTGGTGAAACTAGGGCATGACAACTGGCTATCAAAATTTAGAGAGCACAACAATTTAGCACGTGTTCTTTTCACAGCTTAGATGCAATTATAGGGAATCATTTTTCCCTCTCACCACACAAAAATTGCTTTAATTACTTCTTGCTTCATTTTTATATCATGAAATTGATGTGGGAGTGCACTTTGGGCTGCTTGCCCTCGTTCCTCAAATTACCAATTATGACTCTGATATTAGGATGCTTGATTCTCCTTTAAAATAACCAGAATTTTATAGGAGCTGATGTAATTTATGAATCGATGCAAAGTGAAGTAAGAAGAACCAGAAAAAAATACGCAAGTATAACAATATAAGCAGAGGATGATGATCAAATGTAAAAATTAAAGTTATGAATTTATAATGACCAAGTTTGTCCCCAAAGAAGTCAACAAACATATATTAAGCAATCACTATAAGCTAGGATCTGTACTAAGAGCTGGAAATATAAATGAAGAAATAGTCCCTGTCCTCAATGACTTTATATTTGAATGGTAAAATATACTCATAAAAAGGGATCTGAAAAGTGAAAAAGAGTTTAGAGAAGAGGATGTCATGAACTAAGGATAGCTAATCAGTGTCCTTCAAAGTAGTGGTTCAGCAAAGACCTGGACAATGGGAGAAGGAAGTCATAAGGGGTGAAAGGAAAAGGAAATCAAAGTATCTTGGTGAAATCTAAACAATGAAGATATAGAATTTACTCCCATTGTAGTTCCTTTTTCTTTGTAGAGGTGGGATAATGGATGAGGAGACATTTTTTTGGACAAGTTTGGAAGTCATGGCAAATTATTTTCCTCCTCTTTTTAATTCTATGTTATAAATAATGGCTCTCTGGGAGGTAGAATTATATACGATGTACTGGATATTATAAAAATGAAAGAGAACTGTAATTTTTTTAAAAATTAAAATAAATTAAAGTAAAAAAGTAAGTAAAATATAATGCCTATGTACAAATTTAACTTGCTAGTCATGTGAAAGGCTGAAAAATTGATTGCTGAGTTCAGTGAGGGAGGAAATTAGCACATTTCATTTAGAAAATCTGGAAATACTCTAGAACCTTCTTGATGATCTGAGCAATTCCTAAAAACTTATTGCCATTCTATATGAGGATTAATTGAAAGAAAGAGATGATAATTGACCTGGAGTTAAAAAGAAACTAAATAAGGCCAGATAATTGTTTTCAAATATTTGAAGGACTTCTAGGAGCAAGGGAGATTAATGTCATTTTAATGTCATTTTGCTTCATCTCAAAAGCCAGAATTAGGTACAATTAATATAAGTTACATATTGACAAATTTAGGCGAGATGTCTAGAAAAGAAAAAAAAAAAGAATCAATTTGCTGAATCAAAGTGGGAGGTGCTGTGCCAATTGAAATCTTCAAACAAAGGAAGAATGACCACTTAATAGACTGGGCATGTGATTCTGTGATTTTCTGAGTAGGCATTTTAATGTTTCAAACAAAATTTAGGCTTCTGATTGCGATTGTCAAACATCTATGTGTATTTGACTGTTAGAGATTTTTTTTCCTTTTTTTATTAATTTTTATAATTATAACATTTTCTTTGGCAGTACATATGCATAGGTAATTTTTTTTTACAACATTATCCCTTGTACTCCCTTCTGTTCTGAGTTTTTCCCCTCCTTCCTTCCACCTCCTCCCCTGGATGGGAGGCATTCCCATACATATTAAATATCTTATAGTATATCTTAAGTACAATATATATGTGCAGAACCAAATTTTATTGTTGTTGTTGCAAAGGAAGGATTGTATTCACAAGGTAAAAATAATCTGGGAAGAGAAACAAAACAAAACAAAACAAAAAAACAATGCTCACAGTTTACACTCATTTCCCAGTGTTCCTTTTCTGGGTGTAGCTGATTCTGTCCATCACTGATCAATTGGAATTGGATTAGCTCTTCTCTATGTTGAAGATATCCACTTCCATCAGAATACATCCTGATACAGTTAGAGATTTTTAAAATTGTTTTGAAACATATAATCAGAGGAACATTTCTACCTCTTTCTGTCTCCTTTGAGAATCATCTAATCTAATTAGTTGGGTAAATGAATACTCTGATAAGATTTTTAATACTTCTATGATATTCTCATAGTATAAATCTAGCCTTATAGCATTTTATGGAAGTAAATTATACAGGCTCAGAGAGCACCCAGTTAACCTGAAGCAAATATATTTGAGATGAAAATAAGAATTGACAAGTCCTAAGACTATAGTCTTAATTCAGAAATATATATTTTGAACTTAGTAGTGATAATCCTTCATTTTTGATGAACAAACTTCTGACACGAGGCTATTTTCTAAAATATCAAGGTCAAAATTTTATCTTTTATTGGGAAAAATATTTGCTGACCCTATTGCTCTATTCAAGAGTAAAGTAATGAACCAGCAGAGTTTTTTCTTAAATATGAAAATAGAACAAGAAAAAAATTATTTAAAGGTTAAAAAATAATCTCTTGGAGATTTTTTTCCAATCATATTTTCTAACAAAGTCAAAGTATCCTGCCTTTCTTAAGGGAATTCATCACCACAGTTATTTCCTCCAAAACACATCATTTTTAATCTCTATCAAAATTGAAGGGGAATGTAAAACATTGAAAAATGTTTACAGAAGTCAGGTTAGATAGCCTTGACCTTTAGTTTCACCTTTATTATTCAGACCTGATGATGGTTTTCATTTCATGTAAAAACCATAAAGGGAAAGGACTCAGAGCAATCAAATATGCCACCCCATTATTTTAATCAGATGTTGCTAATGTCTTTCAATTTTATATTTTGATGATAAAATTAAATAGCTTTATATAAAAAGTAATTTGACGGCTCCACTAGGAGTTTCTTTTTCAGTGGGGATTGGGAATTACTGAGCATCTTTTGATTTGAGCATCTTAAGTAATCTCTTTTCAGATACAAAGTTGAGAAATTAAAGAATGAAAACCACCAAGCTCCCGTAAGCATTGTTTTAATTAATGTTTTTATGGTTTGCCAGTGTAAATTTCAGTGATAATTAATTCCTTTTCATCGGTGATGATCCAGCTCAGGGTAATTTGTATCTTGTAGAAGACTATAAATAGGAGCATGCTCAGTGACAGAACTTTGAATCACTGGGGGAAATGCTGAGCAGGAGGATGGAAGAACTTCAAATATTGAATCCTCTTGTGCTTGATTTCATAGCAGAATGCTTAGAAGATCATGTTTCATGATGAGAAGGAGGGGTGGAAGAATAGCTATGAAGAATATTTCAGGGAGATTGCTACATGACATCATTTTCATGAGCATTACCTTTTAAAACAAACTAACAATATAGTGAGAGAGAAAAAGGGCACCTAAGAAATTTTTAAGATTAGTCAGGGCAATTAATTATCTTTATCATGATTTTAGTTAATTAGCAAATCAATGTATTATTCCCTTCTCCTCAGAGAAACTACACAGAATTTGTCTCTATCCCAGGTGCCATTGATATGTGGAAATTTCCATATTAAATCTCCATGTTCACTTGGAGACTTTTGCTTTTTAGAGGAATTAAAAATATGCGGATAAACTGCTCTAGTTGGTACCAAAAAGGCAGAGGGTCATAATTTGCTTTAGCTACTTAAGATTTGTGTGATCTTAGGAAGGCTACTTGTATTCTCCAAGCTTTCATTTTTTTGTTTCTGAAATGGGGAAAATTAGAGCTGTTATCCTCACAGGGTTATTGATAGATCAGATGATATTCTAGGTGCAGAGAATTTTCAAAATATTTAAGTGTTACATAAATATTAGCTATTTTAATGGTGTGATTTGGGTGAAAAAGATACAAGAAATAGCCTTTCTCTTTGTGCATGGGACTTATTCTTGTTAAAATACTTTTTGTTGGGGTATAGTCACTAATTGTGTAACCACAAACTTGATGCCTCAGTTATCTTATCTGTAAAATGAAACATGTTCTACTTTTCCTACCCTATGTATAAAATTTTGTGAAGGAAGAAAGGATCAAATATGTAACGAGCTGTCGTCTCTAGAAGCTGCTGGATCGCTCTCTGGGAAGAGATCTGCTGTGTCTACTCAAATCTCTCAGACAGATTCTTCTTCCTGTAACGAACCTTTGTCTCCACGCAGTTGCTGTTAACTCTTGTCCTTAGAAGTGACTCCCCTTCCTGCAGAGAGCCCCGTCAAGCCTGATGCAATGCAGAGTCTTTCTTCTTGAATCCTGGCTCTGAATCTCCTCCAGCTCTTATCCTTCTCCAGGCCGATCTGCTCTCTGCGCCCAGTGCTGTCTCTTTTTATCCTCCCAGAGAATGGGCGTGGGATAATGCAAGGGCTTCTGGGAAGAACCACTTCAGCCAATGGGCTTGCTCCTTCTATCAAGTCAACCTGAGTTCTCACCTTGTAATTGTCCAGAAAAACCTGAATTCTCACTTAGTAATCCTAACACAAATATATTCTTTTTCTTTGAATAGTTTCTTTGAGCTAAAGACTGCTACGGTTAAGTTTCCTTTGAGTATTTTGGTGTGATGTATTTATGTGAAATAGTCACAGTGTGGTCTGTGGGCACAGTGGAGTGCTAGAATTGTAGCTGGAGAACGTCAGTACCATTCCATTGTAATACAACATTTGTGTGACCTAAATTTCCTCATTTATACTATGAGGATTTTGGACCAAACTACTTCCAAGGTTTTTTTTTAAACTTTAGATCCATGATCTTAATATAGTTGGAGCAAATTTCCATTTCAGAATGTACCTTCACAAATGTCTCCAGCATTCCAAGATGGTCGGAAGAAGCAGATATAAGCAAGGTCATTCAGGACATGCTTAATGCCATTTTTATTTTCTATTGCCACAGAGCCCTGAAGATGAATATGCTTTGTCAGAATTCACTCTTCCCTTCAGTCCCCACAAGGAATTTACTGTGATTTTATAGTAATTATTTTTATAATATTTTAGTGGATCAAGATTTTAATTCCACTGGGCTCCATGGCAGAATCCTATCAACTAATAATTGCCCATTGGCTCACATTAGGAGCATATTTGTGCTGCTAATGAATTTTATCAGGCAGTAGATATGATCCTAATGAAATTATACAGACCAAAGCTAACTAATCACATTTTTTCTGTGAGGTAAATTTGGATAACTGGTTGCATTTGATGTAGCCCAACTTACCAGCAGGGACTAAATCAAATTTCAATCACTATGGCTTGGTTATTAAAAAAAAAAACAATCTAAGAGAAGTATAAAAATAGACACTCTCCATATTTTAATTTTAATTAAATTATTATAATTTGGGTACAAATGGAATCTCCAGCAATTTAAGGATTCTCTAGTAATAATAAAACTGATATTTAAGTAGCATATTTGAAAGATATTATATATATATATATAATTATATATATATATATATATATAATTATTATTACACCCTTTAGTCTCATTACACCCTTTAGGAAGGTTGTAAAAAGAAGCCTTTTTGATTGAGTACTTTTGTGTAGCCAGAACTGGGAGATATTCAAAAGGCATTCATTATTATTCTCTTGGTATGGACTTCTGTCTTTCTGTAAATAAATGATCTGGTAACAAAGGAGACATAATGCTGTAGGAGAGAGGTCTTAGTCATTTCCTGTTTGAGATTAGCATGTGTCTTGTGAAAATAGGCTCCGGACCTGGATCTGGACCAATTAAATCTCAAGAACAGTTTAATTGCCTTTTTAGGAAAATACCAGTTTATGTGGCAAAGACTTCACGTCTTATCATCAGGGACTCCAGAAGATATTGATTCTTCTGCAGAGCCTCAGAAATCCAAGGCTCAAAAGGATTGAGGGACTTGCTTGAACTCACTCAGCTCTCAAAAGTGAGAAATATGCATCAAAATCAAGCCTGCAGAATGTTAAATTTTATACTCATTCTCTTGCTGCTAACCCCCCAAAATGCCTGTAACTTAAAGACTTGGCAGGAACCACAGTTAAATAGAATCTCTGTAGAAAGAATTGCTGATCCATAAGCTTAATTTCTCTGATCTTTTGTTTTTATTCTAGCCAAGTATATAAGGTTCTTAACTATAGAGAATTTTTTTTTTGGTGTTAATTTTTTGTAGGCTCAGCACCTAGCAAATTGTTCAGCACATAATAGGTACTTAAAATTGCTTTTTTTGATTGTATAAGATTTATCACAAATCTTTTCTAACAAACTTTATCAAAGCTACATTTTATGACTATCAATTGAGGTAAGCATAATTACTCTTTTTTTTAAACAATCTAAAATAGAATAAATGATCTTGAGATGATGCTATGTTAACATTTACTTTATGTGCAATGAGGTTACCTTCCTTAAAGTCATCTTTTATCCTTATGATATAAAGGTGGCTCAAGCTTGGCTAGTAAAACATGATTTTTGGCAGGCCCCACAAAACTATAAAACGAGCATAAATTATTTATCAATCAGCCCAAGATCAATTAACAATCACTTAAAAAAAGCAAAGCTCTTTGCTACACAAAGGGGATATCAATTTTTTAGAAAATGGTGTTATTATTTGATGAGAGGAGACAATATGTGTGTGTATACACACACACACACGTATATATGTGAGTCTATAAAAATATAAAGAAAATAATACAAATGAATTACAAATGATTTAAATATGAATGAGATCACTACCATTTAGGAAAATCAGGACAAGCTTTGTTAAAAAAATGTGTTTGATCTCTTTTGAAGGAATCGAGTGATGCTATGAGGTTCAAATAAGGAAGATTTCAGGTGTACAGGATGGGAAAGGTAAAAGTATGGGGCCAAGGTATTGATTATAATATATGAAGAACAGAAAAAAGACCAGTTCCCTTGGACCACACGTTGTGGAAAAGGGAGTAGTATATAATGGTAAAAAGATAGATTGGGACTAAGTTATGAAAGACTTCAAAAATCAGTTAGAAAAATTTGTGTTTTACTCCAGAGGCAATAAAAAGCCAATGGAGTTTATTAAGTAGAGTAGCAATATAGTAGATCTATGTTTAAGATAAATAACTGACCATTGTATGGAATATAAATCATTGTGGAGAGTCATTTGGGACAGGGACACCAATTCACCAATTAGGAAATTGTTGGAAGAAATTATGAGATCTTAAGCTAATTTCAGGGTGAGATAAATAGAGGGATAAGATATGAGAATTGTTGTGGAAGTAGAAATAGCCAGATTTTACAATGTATTGGATGCAAGGTGAGAGAGAATGAGAAGTTAGGAATACTGCCAAGGTTAATAACACAGGAGATTAGAATGATGATGACATACATGACAAAAACAGGGGATTTGGTAGATATGTCAATTTGAGGAAAAAAAGTAATGAATTCTGTCTTGGATATGTTAATATTGGGATGTTTCCAAAAAAATTTAGTTGGAAATGTATAATAGGCGATTGATAATGTGGATCTGAAGCTCAGGAGAAAGATTTACAACTCATCTGCACAAAGATAGTTATTTAATGCATAGAAGTTAATGAGTTTTCTAAGAGAGATGTAATATAGATGAGAAAAGAAAAAGGAGCAGAACAGAAAAGTTAGAGTATATCCACATTTAGAAGAATTATATGGATGATAGGTTTGCAAAGAAAAATGTAAAAAAAAGAGCAGGCTGATAGAATAACAATTATGAGAGAAGTATTGTTCCTTCAGTTGTGTCCTATTCTTCATGTTCCTTTTGGGGGGTTTTCTTAGCAAAGGCATTGGAGTGGTTTACAGCTAGATCATTTTACAGCTGAGGTAACCAAAGTAAATAGGTTTAAATGACTTGCCCAGAGTCACACAGTTAGTAAACATCTGAGGCTAAATTTGAACTCAGGAAAATGAGTCTTCCTGACTTCTGGTTCCTCACACTAACCACTGTACTATCTATCTGCCTCTATGAGAGACTAATGCCTTATAAAACCTGAAGAAGAAATATTTTATAGGATGAATTGATAGTCTATTTTTCTTATATCACAAAAAGAGAGAGACAGACTTAGAAAAGATAATCTGATTTATCAATTAAGAGATTATTACTGTTTTGGGAGAAAATAGATTCTATTGCATCATGAAGTCTGGAATTGGGTATTAAAAGTCTTAAAAAATGAGTAAGAGAAGTGGGCACCATGAGACAACTGTTTTTCCTCCTTAGGTGTGTGGCTAAGTAATGGAGGTAAGATAAAAAATAGAGCTTGAGGGAAATGAAGTATCTAGTGCATGTCAGCTTTAGTTAGGCTACTGATGAAATGGAGAGGCTCAAAATATAATACAATCATGGAGTAGAGATGAAATTTAATGGTCATTCTAGCCCAAGTTTCCCAGAAAAGTTTTGTGGTTTACCTGTAGTTATACAGGTAGTAAGTAATTTGCTCGCTTTCAAAATCAGGTTGACTTAAAATATATTATTTCCACTATAGTATGCTACAGTGATATATCATTAATTTTGAGGGAAATTTTCTGATAAATGATAAACTCAGCACATAGAATGTCATTTTTTTGTAGGGGGATGGTATGACCAACATAGGGATTTCTTTTGCTTGACTACATGTATTTTTATGAAGATTTTGTTGTTTCTTTTTGCAAAGTGGATGAGGAGAGGATGGGAAAGGGAAAAAAATGCTTGCTAATTGACCAATTAAAAAAATTCTGGTCTATGACCCATTGTTTCATTTATTCTTGCATCTAAATGTTATGAGAACTACAATATTATGACATTAAGAGTAATATGCTTAATATTCAAGCATATGCTATTTTTGCACAATGAAGTTTATATAAGGATTCTTACTTAAACTGATGGCTAATTCCTTGAAGATTTTTTTGCCTTTAAAATATGAGGAATATTCTCATCTAAATAAATTCAACATTTATTTGAAACCTTTTACTACTTCTCTAAGGTTATCTTTCATCTCAAAGACACTCAGGTACTAGATTTCACTATTATATGAAAATATGTGCAATCATCTTTACCATAGGAAGGAATTGATCTGAATGTAGCAGGATGGAATTAAATTATCAATTGAAAAACTGCAAATTCTGTTCTTTTCTCTGTATTGCTTTTTGCCTTTTTATTTTCATAAAAATATCTAGATATCATTTTGAAAAAAAATAAAAATTATTTTCTGCTAATATTTTCAAGATCACTAAAAACTTTAGTAGGAAATAGTATCTCAAGTGCTGAGTTCCTAGAATCAGCTTAGAAATAATAACAAAGTATCTAATTGTTTAAATTGCTATATTAGATTATTATAAGAATAATTATACTACATTATCCTACTCCTTTCGGAATTTACAATCCAGACCCAATAAACCTAAAAAGAAAGGAGAAAAATTGAAAGACTAAATTCCATTGTATTGTTATTATGTCACCATAGTTTGGGATTTGCAAAAAAAGACTTATATAGTATACATGTCTATCAGGTGAATGGAGTACCTTTGTTATTTCTTCATATTCCTAATGAGTTTCTGAGAAATATATTTAACAGAGACAAATGATGAATATTTCAAAAATACATAATATATAATATAAAATATCTAACATGAATGCAAATTAACATTATTTCTAAGTGTATGGTAATTTGGTGTGAGAATTAAGGGAATACATAAATCTAGGCACATTATACATAATTTCCTTGGTAACCCTTAATGGTTATGAATTTTAATGCTTTCTTGTTTTTTATTCCTGATTTTGAACTCTATACTAAATTGTTTAGGCACAGACATATCTACAACATCTAGATCAAAATTTCTAAATCTATCTTCTGAATCTTTCCAAATCTTGAATCTCATTTTCAACTTCTTCCAAAAAGTGATCATCCATTCTCAGAAGACTATCATTGACTTAATGAAAAAAAATCATTTTGAAGCAGCCCATTCCACTTGTTAGGAAGCTCTTAAAAAGAGACAAAATCTGCCTTTTTATATGTCATTCTTTGATTCCAGTTATTACACAAACTGAAACAACAACACAAACATTGTTACCTATGATCACACAAGATGTAAGTAGTGATTTGGAAATCAAATCCTGGTGCCTGATGGGCAATCTCAGTTCATATACTATATCAACAGAACAAGTGCAGGCTTGTGAACATGTGGTATTCTGAGGGTCTGACGTATACAATGAGTAAGAAGAAATAATATAAAATTAGAGAGAATGTGATAAAAGCTATGGTGAAGATTCGGTGGACACATTTTAATAATCTTTAATTGCTTTAGAGTTGCTTCTTATTTCTATAGTGTAGGACTTCTGCATGCTAATCTTGTTTTACAGTCTGAGCTGTAATTAGGACTTGGTGTTCAGGGCTTTGCCCCAGGAGACAAAATGGGTGAAGTATTTCCTCTCTCATGCATTTTCTTCCTATTGTGATCCAAGTACTATTATTTAATTTTCTTGCCCTTCATGCTTTTTCATCCCTGCAGATATTCATGTGGTATACGTGTGTATGTATGCATTCATGTTTTTAATATGTGTGTGTTTGTGCTATACTACTCTCATCTCTTCATCTTGTTCTCAACCCACAACTATTCTTTTCCCTCTCCTATTTTTTGATTTATGTGAAAAATTCCTAGTTATGCTTCTGTGAAACTGGTAATTTTATTACAATGACTTCTAGGGGAAGTGTTTTTTCTTTTGGTAATTCTTGATCATGCTTAACCATTTGGCTTATATTTTTCTTTGGGAACTGTGATTTTTCTTTCCCAGGAATAGCGGAAAAGGCAGTATGGTCCAGTATGTCAAGTTTGGGTGAACTTTTTTTTTTAATATTAAAAAAAGCACACCAACCAAATGTTTGCATATTCCCTACACACTGCCTTCTGTGCTCTGTGAAGCAATGAAAAACAAATCAGCACATTCATCCAAAGAGGAAATGATTTCCTAAAATACTTTAAGAAACCTTACTTGCTAAACAGCTCCTTAGTCTTCCTAAACTTCTGTGCTAAACACACACACACACACACACACACACACACACACACACACACACACACACACACACACCAGATAAAATGGGAGATGTAAAAATTTTCTTAAGCTAATTTTACAAATATTTTAAAATTTGAAGTTGAAAAATGAATACCTCAATGAGAAAACTGAAAAAAATGAGCAGAATTTTGGGGAACACACAAGGACTTTTGAAAAACAAAGTCCCCAAAATGAAAAAAAAAATATAAAGCAGAGAAATAAAAGTGTTGGCTTTGGAAAAAAAAAAGTCCATCCTTCACCCATTTCTCAAATTAATCTTCCTAAAATGCAGATCTTATCCTGTCATTTTTCTAGTCAACGAACACCAGTAGCTCCTTATCATAGCAAGAATCAGATACAAAATCCTCTGTTTGGAGCCATTACATAGAATTCCCAATCCCTATATTTTTGTCTGCCTACATTTTTTATTTCCTTCACAGGCTAATTGTGCACTGTTTCAAAGTCTGATTCTTTTTGTAGAGCAAAATAACTGTTTGGACATGTATACATATATTGTATTTAACTTATTCTGTAACAAATTTAACATGTATTGGTCAACCTGCCATCTGGGGGAAGGGGTTGGGGGAAGGAGGGGAAACATTAAAACAAAAGGTTTTGCGATTCTCAATGCTGGAAAATTATCTATGAATAAATTTTTTAAAAATAAATTTAATTAATTAATTAAATTTTAAAAATCCTCTGTTTGGCATCCAGAGTCCTTCACATTCTGGTCCCTTTCTTTTTTCTTTTCTTTTTTTTTACATACTTCTTATACTTCACTCCATTATCTCCCTCAATTCCCACTCACACTTTCATTCAGGGACACTGATCTCCTTGCTTGGATTTTTTAGCAATAAAATATTTTGACTAATATAAATTATATTATTGCTAACAAAATTTTAACTATCATTTTAGGCTTAAGTGAGTTGTAATCTTGTTGCTGGAATAGGTTCTTACTTAGATGTTGGTCTGATCAGGTTGGTCTTTGCTGAAGGTTGGGGTGGTTGTGGCAATTTCTTTTTTTTTTATTATATATATATTTTTTATAATATTATCCCTTGTATTCATTTTTCCAAATTATCCTCCCCTCCCTCTATTCCCTCCCCCCAATGACAGGCAATCCCATACATTTTACATGTGTTACAATATAGTCTAGGTACAATACATGTGTATGAATATCATTTTCTTGTTGCACAATAAACATTAGCTTCCGAAGGTACATGCAACCTGGGCAGACAGATATTAGTGCTAACAATTTACATTCACTTCCCAGTGTTCCTTCTCTGGGTGTAGTTGTTTCTGTCCATCATTGATCAACTGGAAGTAAGTTGGATCTTCTTTATGTTGAAGATTTCCACTTCCATCAGAATACATCCTCATACAGTATTGTTGTTGAAGTGTACAGTGATCTTCTGGTTCTGCTCATTTCACTCAGCATCAGTTGATTTAAGTCTCTCCAAGTCTCTCTGTATTCCTCCTGCTGGTCATTTCTTACAGAGCAATAATATTCCATAACCTTCATATACCACAATTTACCCAACCATTCTCCAACTGATGGACATCCATTCATCTTCCAGTTTCTAGCTACAACAAAAAGAGCTGCCACAAACATTTTGGCACATATATGTCTCTTTCCGCTCTTTAGTATTTCTTTGGGATATAATCCCAGTAGTAGCGCTGCTGGGTCAAAGGGTATGCACAGTTTGATAAGTTTTTGGGCATAATTCCAGATTGCTCTCCAGAATGGCTGGATTCTTTCACAACTCCACCAACAATGTATCAGTGTCCCAATTTCCCCACATCCCCTCCAACATTTGTCATTATTTGTTCCTGTCATCTTAGCCAATCTGACAGTTGTGTAGTGGTATCTCAGAGTGGTCTTAATTTGCATTTCTCTGATCAGTAGTGATTTGGAACACTCTTTCATGTGAGTGGATATAGTTTCAATTTCTTCCTCTGAGAATTGTCTGTTCATATCCTTTGACCATTTATCAATTGGAGAATGGTTCGGTTTCTTATAAATCAGGGTCAGTTCTCTATATATTTTGGAAATGAGACCTTTGTCAGAACCTTTGTTTTTAAAAATATTTTCCCAATTTGTTACTTCCCTTCTAATCTTGTTTGCATTAGTATTATTTGTACAGAAACTTTTTAGTTTGATGTAATCAAAATCTTCTATTTTGTGATCAATAATGATCTCTAGTTCTCCTCTGGTCGTGGCAATTTCTTAAAATAAAACAACAATGAAGTTTGTCTCATTGATTGAATTTCCTTTCACTTGAATACTTATAAGATATTGTAGTGTTATTAAATTGTATCTTAGGGAGGAGGAAGGTTGAAGGAAAGAGAAAGAGATTGGAGAGCACCCTATCAGTGGAGCACTCAGAACACACACAAAACCTTTCTTGATTAAGCTTGTTATCATATATAGGTGCAGTATGGTACACCAAAATAATTCAAAAGTTACATCAAATATTACTAATCAAAGATCAGCATAGTAGATATGATAGTGAAAACTTTGAAACATTGTAAGAATTACCAAAATATAATATAGAGAGATAATGTGAGTACAAGTTATTGGAAAAATGATATTGATATACTTGCTCTATGCAAGGTTCCCACAAATATTCAATTTGAGGGAAAAAAGCAGTTTTTGAAAAGTGCAATAAAATGAAGTATGCCTGTAATTATTATCTCATATTGTCTTTTCCATTTGACCATGAGTATCTTGACAGTAGGAACTGTCTCTTTCTTTTTCTTTGTATACTCAGTGAACTTTAGTGAAATATCTGGCACATAGCAACAATTTAATAAATGGTTATTAACTGACTCACCACAAAATATTCAGTAAAATGATAGTATATTTCTCAGAAGATCCAAAATGATCCATTTTCCTAGAAACCCAGAAGATAACAGTTTCTCTTTAATGGAAGAAATTATTTAGTTATCTGTGTTGGGCTCAGAAATACACTTTCCTTGAGCTCTTTGTCTCTGATGGGCTCTCTTCTTTCATAAAAGGTAGTTGTAATATAGTAAAAGCCAATTTTAATCCAAAAGGATTTGGCTTCAAATCTCTGACATATACTAGCCCTGTATTATCCTGGGAAAATATCTTCACCAGCTGTTTATGACTACAAGTTACACAGAAGTTGCTGATCTTCATTTGTAAAGGGAAGTTCCTTACCTGGAGTTCCTTATACCAATGAATTCATCGTACAAATTCCTGTTTATTCTGTAAATTATTTTAATATTAAAATGAAAGATTTTCAGCCTCAAGAAAAAGAAGAGTGCCATATGGAACCAAATTTTATTTAGTATGAAAGTCCATTTTTTTTTTGCTTGTCAAGGTGAGCATTTGCTAAAGCTTTTGACTAGAAGGGGTATTCTGGAAAAATTCTCTGCTGGGGCAGTCTTCTGCCTAAAGGTATAGACACCAACATCAACAGATTTTTCTTCATGCCCCCTTCTGCCTGTCAGCTGAGATTAGAAATATTTGCCAGCTGTTCTATTTCCTACCTTTCTTGGCTCCAGTCAAATGACAAATATAATAAATTCTTCATTTTTTCTTTTTGCAGTATGAAATATCAGAACTATATCCTCAAACAGGAAAAAAAAAACAAACAAACCTGACTCCTATTTTTTTATTTAATAGTTTTTATTTATCCGATATAGGTAATTTTACAACATTGACAATTGCCAAACCTTTTGTTCTAATTTTCCCTTCCCTCCCTCCTCCCAGATAGCAATTGACCCATACATATTAAATATGTTAAAGTATAAATTAAATACAAAATATGTATATATGTCCAAACAGTTGTTTTGCTGTACAAAAAGAATCAGACTGTGAAGGAAATCCAAAATGCAGGTGGACAAAAATAGGGGTATTGAGAATTCTATGTAGCATTTCATAGTCATCTCCCAGAGTTCTTTCACTGGGTGGAGCTGGTTCAGTTCATTACTGTTTTATTGGAACCATCTCATTGTTGGAGAGGGCCACATCCATCAGAATACAGCCTCCTATAGTTCATGTACTGACTCCTATTTTTAAAAAGTCCATAAACATGTCAGATTAATTATTTAATATGGAATCAACCACAATATTAAATGAAATTTGACTGTTTCTCCTCCCATTCCACTTAGAAAATGACAAGTAAAATTAAGAGGGAAAATCCCCAAGATCAACTAGTGAAATGTTTTCTTATTGAAGTTTTGGAAGAGAGCTCCAGAAAATATAGGGATTTAAGGAAACTGAAATTATTGAAAAGAAAATAAATGTAGATGGTTAAGATGAAGGAAAAACAATCTGATTTGGAGCAATCAACAGCAGTGGAACAGACTTTGTTGCTCTTCAGTTGAGGTATCATAGAGGAAAGACTTGCATTACACGGGAAGTTATGACCCAATGATCTGTATGGTATTGCAAGTTTAAGATTCTAAAGATTTTAACATTATGCCAGTTATTTATTCCTTTAGAAACATTAGGACCTTTTTGGAATTGCTCATGCTTTGCCATGTCAGGAACTGTTTTAACTGGCTCTGTGTTAGAAATGACTTTTGTTAAGTTAGATGAAGGATCCTGTCACCCTGGGTGTTAGTGCCAGCTCTTGGGAATGCTGCCAGAATTGCTGACCATCTGTACAAGCCCTGACAAATTGATTGAGTCTCTAAAGGAATCAGAAGAGCTGTTGACATGTCTAGCTCTGTAGTCCACTGCTTTGTTGACAAAGAAAGAAAATGCTTGTGAATACCTGCAAAGTGAATTAGCAGGTCCCTTGGGTCACTTCTGCCAAGTCAATCACACAGGCCTTTCCAAGGAATGGAGATGGTGCTCATGTTGGTTGGTCATGGTAATTTTCCCCAGAGTATACTAGAACAGGTGAAGCTGAGGAAATCTGTTCTTCTCAAAATGGATTGATCAACTGAACCTCCCCTCTAATCTAGAATTGTTACAAACAGCATTAATTAATTAATAACCATTTATAGGGCTTGCTAGGTACCAGATAATGTGCTAAATGCTGGTCATACAAAAAAGAGGCAAAAGATGGTTTCTGATCTCAAGGAATTATGTGGAGGAGGCAACATATGAACAAATACGTACAAAGCAAGCAATAAACAGGATACATAGGAAAGAGATGAAAGACACTAGAATTAAGAGGGTTTAGGAAAAAGTTCTTGTAAAAGATGGAATTTTAGTTGGAACTTAAAGGAAGACATCATATTTATTTCTCATCGTTTATTCTTTGGGGCAGCCAGGTGTTACAGGAAAGAATGCTGGGTCTGAAAATAGGAATACCTGACTGAATACCTATGTGAACCTATGAAATCGCTTAGTTCTATTTACCTCAGTTTCCTCTTCTGTAAAATGAATTGGAAAAACAAATGGCAAGCCAATCCAGTATCTTTGCCCAAATGGAGTCATAAAAATCATTTGGACAAAACTTAAAAGAACTAAAATCTTAAAACTTAAAACAATTAAAAAAGTCTTTAGGACTGAATGGGCTTGTCATGTAGGTGTATATACCTATACAAACATCTAACTCTACACCAGCTACCTAAAGCTAATGTAATATGGCATGAGGATACTATCCCAGCATCTAGAAGATTTGTGCTGGGTTTGAATTAAGTGGCGAAAGTATTTTGATTTTGTCATGATACCCACAATACCTGGTAGAAGGGCTTTGTACCAGAAGTGCTTAGTACATAGAAAGTTGTATTGACTGAAATGAACTTGAAAGCCAATTCCATTTAAGACTGGACTTTCAACTCTGCTTCAAATAATTACTAGTTATATTAGTTTTGACGAATGACTACCTAAATGAGCCTTTGAATCTTCACCTGCAAAAGGAGGCTAATAATTGCATTTCTACCATAGGGTTGTTGTAAGGATCAAATGAAAAAAAATATATGTAAAGTGCTTTATAAACCTTAAAACATTATGTAAATGTTAGTTTATTATTATTGTTTCTGTTATGTAAATTACTTCATCCACAGAGTATGAAAATGCACTAATGTAAAATAGTTTTCTTTGAATTCTATCATATTTCCTAAAGGATGTTGGTATAGACAGAGTTTTTTGTTGAAATTTGCATCTACTCAGCATCCCTTTGCAGCCCCAAATATAGTACAATGAGGATCAGGATGCTATTATTGCCAATTTTAATTTCCACTGACTGGAAGTGGGAAACAATCGATAAAAATAATGTAATAACTAATTCACTAAGTTTTTGTGGACCTTGGATCAATGCCTCATTGTGGTATGCATATATTTTCTTTTTGTTTTTATTTTTTATTAAATTTATTTTTCCAATTATCAAACATGTGTTTTTCTCTCCATTACCCCTCCCTATCCCACTGAGAAAACCAAAAACAAAAATTTAATGTTTGTTATACATAAACATAGTCAAGCAAAGGAAGTTTATATATTGTTCATATCTTAAAATGTATGTCTCGTTCTGCCTCTAGTATACACCATGTCTCTTTGATGAGATGATCTTTTGAAATCATACTTGAGCATTGCATTGATCAGAAAGATCTTAAGTCTTTCAAAATTGATCATTTTATAATGACTGCTATTGTTATTGCAATTTGTTATGCTTACTTTAATTTGAATCAGTTCATTTGAGTCATTCCAGATTTCTCTGCAACTTTCTTATTTTTTTGCAGCTTGATAATATTCCACTACATTCATACACATAGATTTTGAAGTCTGTGAAAACAAAGCCCAAAAAATGGCAGGTTTTACCATTTTAGAAAGACTTTAAAAATGGTCCTAAAGACAGACTGAAAAAGGAGCAGCTTTAACAAATTATGGAATAGGATGGCCACCTCATTATCCATAGGCTGGAGACCTAAATGTGAATAATTTGACCCTGGCATCTTTGAAATGAAAGAAAATACAAAATTACCTTTGATTCCACACAGTCCTATTTAGTTCCTCCAATGGTAGAAAAGTGAAAGAAGATTCCTAACAACGATGTAGTTTTAGATTCTAAATATTAAGTTAGCTATTTTTGCTCTAAATGTAGATTTTTGCCTGACGAACAAATGGACATATTACTGGAAGAACTGAATTATCTTAATTATGACATTTTCCTATTAAGAAAACCATTATACAAAAAGAAGTTGCAGCTAAAAGAATAAATGACTCACAGGTTCTCCTTGGAGAGTCCCAGAGGTGGGTTGGACTTGGTTTTACTGGCAAAACGAAACATTATTTTGTAGAACATTTGTTTTTCTCTTATTTCAGTACTTACAAAAATATTTGCCAAAAAGGCTTCCATGAAAATCATTACCACATAAATACCATTATCTGTTGTAGATGAATCACATGAGTAATGTGATAAAAAGCTATATAGTATTTTAATATAATTTGATTTTCAGTTAAACTTTCATTTTCTTTTCCTTATACCCCAATTGAAAAGAAAAAATAAAAACCAAAGTCCTTGTATAAAAATATGTATTATTAAGAAAAAAATTTCACTTTATGTCCAAAAATGTTCCATATTTGTTCCTCCATAGTAATTCTTTCCATTATGTCCCTCTATATTTCTTTATTTAGGAGAGGAGGATTGTGGGAAGATGGCAGAGTAGCTTGGTAAGCTGTCCAGATTTTTCTCAAAAAATAGAACAAATTTGCACCTCAAGGAGAACATAGACTGGCAAAAAATCACGAAGACTTGGGATAGAACTGGGGTACTCCTGATACAACCTGAGAAGATCTGAAGAAAGACCCATGGCTGGGATTAACCCATGTGAAGTGCAAATACCTCCAGGCCTGTTCCAAAAAACACCAAATGGCCACCCTTTGGGGTATGGGGATTTGGCAGGAGCCTTAACAAGAGCCAGAGAGACTTTCACCTTCAAGTCTGCTTGTGGAATCTGGGCCTAAGTCTGGGAAGATTTAGGGAATCTTAATCAAGAATTCTAGACCCAGCTGTGCTGTGAGACTCAGAGAAGGAATTAGCACACTATGAGAGGAGAAGAAGCAGGGAAGGGATGCTGCTGGCTGTGGGCACTTGCTAGAATGGAGACTCTTGATTTAGAGTTCCAGGTCAGAGGGAAAACTGAAGCAAAGCTAGAGCCATTCTCCTCCCCACACCAAGATTAAAAGTGCTTACCCCAATACCTCTCATTAAAAAAAAATGAACCGGCAAAGAAGAAAGAACCCCACTGTAGAAACTTCCTATGAGAACTGAGAAGAGGGGTATTCCTCTTCAGAGGAGTACACCGAAGTAAAAAGAACAAAGAGAAATGTGAAATGGCTTCCTGCCTAGAGAGATATTATTGAAAAACTCAAAAATGAATTTAAAAATAAAATGAAAGACATTGAGGAAATACTAATGACAAATTTGGTGGAGAGATCAAGAAAAGAAAATATAAGAATAATTGGACTGCCTGAAAGTTGTGACCAAAAAAAGAAAACCTTGACACAATAACGTGCCCACTGATCATATTTCTTTGTTTAGTGGCATTAAGATGAAGTAGAACCACAAATGACTTTAGAATCAATTGGGAAAATTTGAGATTGAGGAAAAGCTTTGAAAGTTCCTAATTGTTCATAAAAAAGAAAAAAATCTCTAAGTACAAAACTATTTTTATCAGCTTTTTGTGAGGGCAAAGAATGGAAATTAAAGGGATGTCCCTCAGATGGTAAATGGCTGAACACATAGCATATAAATGTAATGGAATACTGTTGTACTATAAGAAATAATGAGCAGATGCATTTCAGAAAACAAACAAACAAACCTGGAAAGACTTACATGAACTGATGATAAGTGAAGTAAGTAGAATGAGGAAAACAGTGTACACAGTAATAACATTGTACAATGATCAACAATGAATAACTTCACTCTTTTCAGCAATACAATGATCTAAAACAATTCCAGAGTTCTCAAGATGGAAAATGCTACCCATATCCAAAGAAAGAATCAATAGAGTCTGAATGAAGATTAAAGCATACCATTTTCACGTGTGTGTGTGTGTGTGTGTGTGTGTGTGTGTGTGTGTGTGTGTGTGTGTGTTTCCCTTTTGGTCTGTTGTTTCACAAGGTGACCAATATTTTACATGATTTCACATGTATAACATCACTTTGCTTACAATTTTGGGTAAGGAGAAAGGAGAGAGAAAATTTAGAATTCAAAAATTTTATAAAAATGAATGTTAAAAATTGTTTCTACATATGATTTGAAAAACAAAATGTCACAAAAATAAAAGAAAAAAACAACAAAAATAAGAGTTCCCTATTCTAGTGGATTTTTTAAAAAGTTAATATAGGAGTCAAAAATCTGATCTTAGACTATATTAAAGAACCTCAGAGCCCATCTAGTCTGATCTGTGTTCAAGTCTAGCCAGATGACATAAAGTCTATTGGGTTCTGCTTGAGCCATGTTTTTTCAAGGATGTTCCTAACATGTAGTGTCAGATCCCTAGTGAAGAACAATTGAAGGAATTGTGGCTGGGAATGGAATTCTCTAGGAAGAGAATTCTTGGGAAGATATAATTTTTGTCCTTGAGTGTTTGAAAAGTTGGTATGAGGAAAATGATGAGATTCTAAAGTAAAAAAGTAGGAGTTATAATGCATTATTTGTCAAAAGATAAATTTCTGATGAAACTAAGGGCAAAACTTACTTACCAATAGAGTTATCCACATGTAGAATGGGCTACTTAGAGAGCCAAAAGTTCCCTTGATAGAAGAGTTCAAACAAATAGGATGACCACTTGTCAGCAAGTCTTCTAATCAACATATCCAAACTTGAATTCATTATCTTTTTCCCCAAACCATCCCGTCTTCATAGCTTCCTATTTCCTACACCATCATTCCAATCACCCAGACTCAATATTCTAATCTCACCCACTATATTCTATATGCAGACAAGATCTGTCTATTATTTTCATGATATTTCTCATATGTTTTCATGACATGTCTTTTGATGTTGTGACAATCTTAGCACATCACCAGAATCCTGGATCATTGCAACTGTCTGTGATTTGGTCTGCTGCCACAAGTCTTTCCCTTCTTTATTCCTCTACTCAGTTATCAAAGTGATAATCCTAAATTGCAATGCCATCCCCCCATTCAGTAGCTCTCTATCTCCTCTAAGATAAAATGTAAAATCTTGTTTGGTATTCAAAGCCCTTCATAATTTATCCATCTACTTTTACCAATGTTCTTTCTTTTTATCTTTCCCTTCCCTGCTTCCAAATTTGCTATTCTCTCAACAAGATTATCCATCTCCTAATGGGAATTTTCACTGGTTGTTACTCAAGTTTGGAATGCTCTCCTTCATCTTCCCCTCCTGACTTCTTTAAGTCTTCTTCTAATAGGAGACTTTCCCCAATCTCCCTTAATTTATTTACTTACCTTTATTTCTTATTTCTACTCTATCCACTAATACGTTGTTTGTACATAGTTATTTTCATATTGTTCCCTGTAAGCTTTTTGCCTTTCTTCTTATTCCTAGGGCTTATCACGGTACCTAGAACATAGAAAATCCTTAATAAATGGGTATGGATTGATTGACATAGTACAGGGGGGGGGGTTGTCGAAAGTTTCTTAGGCTCCTTCTGACTGACATCCTGTGATTCTGTTAATTACTGAACTCAAGAAATACACATTATGGCCAGTCTCCTGGACCTGACTCCTATCAGATATTCTATCCTCCCCACTCTACACCATCCCCTACCCTTTCTGTTGTATAATTTACAGGAATCTTCTCAGAATTAGCTGGCTATCATTTGTTACCCCAGAAAAAGCAATTTACATTTTGAAAGGGTATTTTACTTGTCTTGGTTTATCTAATAATGTATTTAAATCCCTTTATTACCTAGAAGACTTGATCCTATTAGCTTATATTAATGTTCTCAATATCCCACCAGGTGGGCTGGGGTCAGGTAAAATCTGTATTTTATACAAGAGGTTAAAAAGCACAGAGACTCTAAATGCTTTTGATATGTTATGAATATAAGGCAGGACCAGGAGTATTTATGCTGACCAATGTTTTATCTGCTGTAGAACTCTGTTTTAGCCAAGCATAAGCTGATGATATCATGTCTCTATGTCAGTAAAGATTTGCTTAATGTTAGTAATTACTGTAAGGAATATAATTAACAAGTGAATAGTAGGTTGCTTACAATTAAGTCAATTCTTCAATACTTCATAGCTGAGATTTCACCACTAACTTTATAACTGAATCTTATCCACTAACCCAGATCATCACACCTTGTGTATTAGGAAATTATATTAATGAGTCACTGCAGTCCCTAAAACTTAATTTATTTTGATTAGTGATTATGTATTGATTATTTTAACTAGCGTTTAATTTAAATTTAATTGTTATTTTAAGGATAAGGGTAAATATTTAGAGATAGTTAATTTGTTGGGAAAGGGGAAGAGAAGTAAAGAATTATGGAATAGTACAAATGTTCCTCAATAAAAAAAAATTAGTAACTAATTCAGATAATAACCAGAAGATATTGTCATTATAAAGGCCGACCAACTCTTTTAAACAGGAGTAATAAAACACAAATTCCTAGTTAGAAATTGTCTTTCCATCCCTGTCCCCATCTGTTGTGCTATACTTCTTTTTTATAGGTAAAAATGTTATTTCCCTTTTCATTTTGTTCATGGGACTTTGGCTTTTTCTTTCACTTTTCTCACCATTATATCATTTATCATATATGTCTCAAAATCCCTATCTCCTCATGTTCCCATTAAAAAACAGGTTCTTTAACTTTAAGAAACGTGACATTATTTATCTATGTATCTTCAGTGTGCCATCTTTTTCTTTTTCTTTTTTTCTTTTTCTTTCTTTTTTTTTTGTATTTAGGACGGTGATCTTATTAATATAGGAAAAGTTCAAGGTATAAATGCCTTCCATTGATGCAGATGGGTAACTCATAACTTAATCTTAGAGAGTTGCTTGAGTCATCGAGATTGAGTGACTTGCCCATGGTGATATAAACAATTTGTATTAGACATAAGACCTATATCTCTTCCTGGCTGATAGATGGATAACTATCCACTATGTCCCATTGTACTGCATGTAATAAAAACTCAAATGTTTATTGAATTGAATTCTGCTCTAAGAATATGATGGAAGATATTTATCGCTGCTCTTCCTTACCTATCATATTAGGGAAGAGATTCAGATTAGAAGACTCTAAGTCCGAATCCATCCTCCAAATACATCTCAGACCTGAACCTGAATTCTTTATCTGAATCCCAATTTCCCCATCTATGAAGTTATGAAGTTGTACTAGATGACTTTTTGGGTTCTTTTAAGTTTTAAATCTATGATCCTATATGTTGGTCTTTGTTTCCTAATACTGGGAATGTTCTTCTGAAATGTGACAGGCTTTGCAACCAGATGGCCAAATGTTACTTTCTAAATTCCTTTACAACTATATATCATCAGAATAATGACTATGACCACTACTGACATCACCATGATTGTCAATGATATGTAGTATTTTAGGCCTTACTAAGTATTGTATATTTATTATTTCCTTTGATCACCAGGGCCATCAATTACTAGAAAAATATAAAAACACATTGTCACATATTTAATGTAACTAACTTTTGTGTTTACATTTATCATTCCAATGTTTTGCAAAATTAGAGTTTGTTTTAATTTCATCATCAAACACTTTGATGATGTCCATTATGGTGACTGTAATATTAATCAGTGCCTTAAAACTTGGAAGTTTTCATACAATTGATTACTAACAAAAATTGCCACTGAGCTTTCTACAGTCAGGTGATTGTTCAATTTTATTTAATAGATTTTCTTCACTGCTGTGCTTTGATTTTGTCCTCAGCTGTTCCTTAGTGATATTTGACATCTGGAATATGATAGGCTTCTTTGCCCAAATTAATCTCTTTAAAATTGCATGTCCCATCTGCTCCTCTTCCGAGATTTTTTTTCTCATTTTACCCACTTATCTCTGATCTTGGGTTCCTTTTCCATTTTATTTTACCTGTGTGAATTTCCACATAAATGTTGCATGGACACCACTCAATAGTCAATTCATGCTCAGGACTCATATTCCTTAGCTTTCTTAAGAAGATTAGCTTCTTTCTTGGATTTATGATGGCATTCTTAATTCTCCATGACAGTGAAACATCTTTTTTCTTCTACTCATGTTTGAAAGGCACTAGATGCTCTCTTGCTGAAACTTGGTTATAATTTAAAATTACCCCCCTTTCAAAAGAAATAGTGACAATCAGATGAGAATAGTCTCTTATTTCCATTCAACTAAGAATTTCAAGAAATGTGTTCACTTGACTTTCTGCTTACGTTAAATAATTCAGGACTCTGAAGGGCAGCTAGTACAAAAGTTGTTTTTTTAATTATGATAGCTAAATAATATGAATAAAACCAATTATTCCCCCATCCCCACATCTCTGGTAGTAAGATACTATACATAGGATAAATAGATCCTCTTTCCTGAATCATTAATTACATGGGGATTACATGACCTGTTTTGGGAGCCTCGATGAGAAAGATCATGAATGACTTTAAATTTCAGGTTGGAGAGCTGCTTCATATCATATCAATGTGGAGTCATTTAATATTTTTAGCAAGAGAATGACATGAGTGGACCTATGCTTTGAGCAAAGTATGTCTCCACTTGAAGGATTATAAGAAACTGGAGACAAAAAAATCAATTGGGAAGTTATTACAATAGTTTAGGTAAGAGAAAATTGAACCTTGGTGATGGTTATTTAAGTGAAATAAGAGGGAAAAGATGAAATGTTATGGAGATAAAATTGGCTAAACTGGGTAAGTGAATAGATATAAGACAGAAGAATCAAAGAAGGATCCAATATTATTAGCCTTTGTGCCTGAAGATAACTCAAAAATGGTAGAGTTTGAGGGATAAGCAGATTTAGTGGGAAAAACAATGAATTTTATTTGAGAAATATTTTATGTAGATGCCTATGAAACATCCAGGAAGAGAAATCTAGATCAAAGGAACCTGTATAAAGCAGTACTGAGACTATTTTGGACACGCTTTTCAACTTTCTTCACTCTTACTTTCAATTATCTCATAACTACTTATAGGTTCAATTATTATCTCTATACTGATGATGTTGGTTTAATGACTTGTCCAAGTCACACTGCTAGTAAGTGTCTGAGGTCATATTTGAATTCAGGGCTTCTTAACTCCAGGCTGGGCTGTTTATCTACTCTGTCACCTAATTGCCTAGCCTCTTAATTATTAGGCACTTAAGTACTAATCAAATATTTAATATTAGATGCTTAGTAGGTACTTAATTGAATCAACTATTTTATTACTTTTATAGGACTATGAATTTCTTTGATGCAAGGTTAATATTACTCTATAGATTCCTGAGATAACCCTTAATGACAAAAATCATGGATATTGAATTCAGATATCATCAAATGGCTAAAACAAAGTTGTTTCTTTAATAGAGATAGGGGACCGAGGCAAAGAACCTGGTTATCATTGTATAAATTAAAGTAGTTTGAGTGATTTGGGGAGGTTTATTCAAATAAAGTGTGAGGAAAATTTCCAGGAAAAAGACAAAATCTTCAGATCTGGAGTAGGTAATCAAGGAAGACTTCAAGGAAGAGGTGACAATGGAGTAAGATCTGAATGAATGGAAGAATTTTTAAATGTGTGAAATGAGACTTACGAAGTTTTTTCCTGATATTTGGCATGGACAGATAAAATATAGGATATACTTGTAGAAAAGTTAGTACTTAGTACTTTATTTTGATTAGATAAGAGTATAAGAAGGGAATTACTCTTTTTTTTTAAAGTTTGGATAGGTAAGAATGTAGAGGCATTTGAATACCAACCAGGCTAAGGAAATCATATTACATGTGATCAGGAATGACAAGAAGCTTCCAGTTTTTGAGTTGGGGAATGATATATTCAAGATGGTGAACTAGGAAAATTACGGTGGCAGAGGTAAAAATCACGAATTTGAAGAACAAAAAGTATGCTTTTTAGGTAATCCTTGAAAAAAATAATAAATATGTTAGTTGAGGAAATTATAAAATGAATATGTTAAAGGTAAACAAAAAACTCCCCACATGTCCAATGGCCAAATGGACAACTCATTCAGGATTACCTACCAGTACCTCAAATTAAACACAAAAAATGGATTTTTCCACTAAATTTTCCCTTTCTCTCAACCTTACTTTTTGTTTTTGTATCTAAAATCATGCTATTTTTCTGCTTTAAAACTTGTCATTTTCCTTCTTGCTTATTTTCTATATCTCAACAGTTGCCATATCCTATTTCCTTTATCCTCCCATCTATTTCTTCTTTCTTCTCACACTGGCATTCCCCTACTTCAAGAATTCAAGATCATTCATCTAGTTAATTTTAAAATCTTTTTTTTTCAATTAGCAAGCATTTATTCCTTCTCTTTTTTCTTACTACCCCCACCTTAGAGATAGTTACTATTAACCACTGATTAGGTTTACCTCAGTCAAATTGAAGACCCCCTCTTCATATTGAAGACCCTCACTTCAAAAGGTCAAGGCCTCTCACTGCATCCAGGGTCACCTTCAGTTGTCTTGATCTGTATCTGGCCACTGGACTCAAATGACTCTGGTGGGGAAAGTGAGGCTAGTGACTTTGCACAGCCCTCACTCACTTCAGTCCAATTCATTTGCATGTTATAGAATCACCTTGCTGATGCCATGGCCATCTTTAAGAATGAACAGCAAACAATAAGAGCAGCAATAATATTAGACACAAATAGAGGTGTGTATGTATATGTGTATATATAATATATATGTGTAAATTATTTTATATGTAAATTATTAATATATGTAAAATTATTCTATTGTAAATATACTTCTATTTATTAGCTCTTTCTCTGAATGCAAGTAGCATCTTTGTTCATATATCCTTTGTAGTTAATTTGAGTACTTATAAAATCAAAATGACTTATTTGCCCAAATAATATTGCTATTACTATATGCAATGTTCTTTTGATTTTGCTTATTTAACTCTTCATTATTTTGTGCAATCTTTCTATGTTTTTCTAAGATTATTGAGCTCATTATTTCTTATAGCACAGTCATGTACCACATCTTGTTCAACCATTCTCAAATGAGGGACATCCTTGCAATTTCTAGTTCTTTGTCACCACAAAGAGAGCTGCTGTAGAACATATGGATTCTTTTCCTTTTCCCCTAATCATCTCGGGACTAGATTTAGTAATGGTATTGCTGAGTCAAAGGATATAGTAATTCTTTAGACCTAATTCCAGATTGCTCTCCAAAACATATTTGAATCAGTTCACAATTCCACCAATAATGTATGTGTCCTGTATTTTCACATTCCCTCAAACATGTGTCCCTTTCCCCTTCAATCATTTTAGCCAATCTAACTGATGTAAAATATCTTAGAGTTGTTTTAATTTGCATTTCTTTAATCAACAATGATTTAGAACACTTTATTTTTCATTTAACTGTTTTATTTCTTCCCACTTCCCTTCTCCCCCATAAAAAAAAAGAAAGAAAAATTAAACCCTGATAGCAAAAATGCATAGGGAAGCAAAAACAAATACCTATGTTGACCAAGTCCAAAAATGTGTGACTCATTTTGCAAATCCAATCTATACTTTCTCTATTAAGACAGGGAAAACATTCTTCCTTACTAATCCTCTGGAATCATGGCTGATTATTTGTTGAGTAGAGTTCTTAAGCCATTGAAAGTTGTTTGTTTTTACAGTGTTGTAAGAATATACGAGAAACCTGGGAAGACTTGTAAGAACTCATGCAGATAATTGTAAATATCCCCCTAACTAGTCTTTTGGTCCCTTATTTAACACATACTTCATGCAGCTGCCAAAGTAATCTTCCTGATGAGCAAGAGTGACTTTGTACTCTCTGGCTCAAAACATTTCAATGATTTCCTATTGTTTTCATTATAAAACACAAACTCCTTAGCCTATCATTTAAGATTTTCTCCAGTCTGGTTCCAAAGTGTATTTCCAGATTTACTTCATTTTTTTCCTCTTTCCATAATACTATATTCTATTCAAATTGAACTAAGAGTAATCTAATCTCATTTTAATGTTTCATGCACCTCTGTATTTTTTTAAAGAATAAAAATACTATATTTTGAGCCACACTCAGTTCCCATACCCCTCTCTTTGGGTGTAGATGGCTCTCTTCATCCCAAGATCATTGGAACTAGTTTTCATTGTCCATCAGAATTGATTGTCATATAGTTTCTTGTTGCAGTGTACAATAATCTCCTGGTCCTATTCATTTCAATTAACATCAGTTCCTGTAAATCTCTTCAGGCCTCTCTGAAATCATCCTGGTGATCATTTCTTTTTTTATTTTAGGAATATATAATTTTTTTCTTTTTTTATTAATTTTTATAATTATAACATTTTATTTGACAGTACATATGCATAGGCAATTTTTTTTTTACAACATTATCCCTTGTACTCCCTTCTGTTCTGAATTTTTCCCCTCCTTCCCTCCACCCCCTCCCCTAGATGGCAGGCATTCCCATACATATTAAATATCTTATAGTATATCCTAAGTACAATATATGTGTGCAGAACCGAATTTTGTTGTTGTTGCTGCAAAGGAAGGATTGTATTCGGAAGGTAAAAATAATCTGGGAAGAGAAACAAAACAAAACAAAACAAAACAAAAAAGCAATGCTCACAGTTTACACTCATTTCCCAGTGTTCCTTCTCTGGGTGTAGTTATTTCTGTCCATCATTGATCAATTGGAATTGGATTAGCTCTTCTCTATGTTGAAGATATCCACTTCTATCAGAATACATCCTCATATGGTATCATGCTTGAAGTGTATAATGATCCCCTAGTTCTGCTCGTTTCACTCAGCATCAGTTGATTTAAGTCTCTCCAAGCCTCTCTGTATTCCTCCTGCTGGTCATTTCTTACAGAACAATAATATTCCATAATATTCATATACCATACTTTTTTTCTAGCAGCTTCCAGTATTTTATCCTTTGTCTGATGGTCCTTGAACTTGGCCACTATATTTCTTGGCGTTTTGATTTTAGGGTCCCTTTCAGTAGGTGATCGATGAATTTTTTTCAATCTCTATTTTTCCCTCTGTTTCCAAAACGTCTGGGCAGTTCTCTTTGATAATTTCCTCGAAAATAGTGTCCAAGCTCTTTTTTTCCTCACATTTTTCAGGGAGTCCGATTATTCTCAAATTGTCTCTCCTGGATCTGTTTTCCAGGTCTGTTGTCTTTCCAATAAGATACTTGACATTCTTTTCAATTGTTTCATTTCTCTGGTTTTGCTTGACTCCTTCTTGGTTTCTCCTTGAGTCATTCATTTCTACTTGTTCGAGTCTAATTTTCAATGATGTATTTTTTTCACTCACTTTTTTAATGTCTTTTTGTAATTGTCCAATTCTGTTTTTAAGTGAGTTTTTTTCTTCTATGGAATTTTTTCCATTTCATCCATTTTATTTTTTAGAGAACTGATTTCTTTTTCCAGCTCACTAATCCTGTTTTCCTTGGAGTTGTTTACCTTTTCCAGCTCACTAATCCTGTTTTCCTTGGAGTTGTTTACCTTTTCCAGCTCACTAATCCTGTTTTCCTTGGAGTTGTTTGCCTTTTCTAATTCACTAATTTTGCTTCTCAATGATTTCATCTCTTTATCCACTCTGGATAACTTCTCCAGGCTCACTTTCCAAGCTTCCCTTTCCTTTTCCCATTTCTCTTCTATCTTTCTTGTGAGAGCCTTTTTGATTTCCTCTATGAGATTCTTTTGTATTGAGGAGCAGATCATATCCCCCTTAGGGGATTCCTCTGGGGACAGTCTGTTTTTAGTCTCCTCAGGGTTTGAAGTCTGCTCTCTCTCCATACAGAAGCTGTCAATGGTTAGAGCCCTTTTGAATTTTTTGTTCATTTTGTCAAGAGCCAATCGAAGAAAACAAATTGACAAGAGAACCAATAGGTCTGTTTTGGGGGGGATGGGGCTGGATGGTATTAATGGGCTTCCTCTACAGACTGAGGGAGACAGCAGAGAGCCACTAACAGAACAGCGATGGCTGCGCTGAGTCTGTGCTCTGAGGCTCTGAGAACTCGGAGTCACTCAGGATGGGGGTGGGGGTGGCCGGGTCCTGAGAAATGCTAGCTTTCTGGGGTTTTATTCTTCACTGTGGTGTTTACACCCTCTCCTGCTCCGCTTGCTGCCAAGACTGAATATCCACACTGGGGTAAAAGTCTTTTTGCAGAAACGGCAGAGATCACACCCCTCCCCCTCTGGTCTGAGCTGTGTGAGCTGCCTGTCTCGCTCTGGCTGCCTGCCCTCAGTCTGAGCCCAGTCTGTTTGACCCTCTCCAGAGCAAACACAGACCTTTTCTGGTGAATTTCAAGGATGTTTCTCTTGGTGATTATTTGTGGGTTTCTTTTCTGGTCAAGCATTAAGTCAGAGGCTTGTCATGAAGTAAGTTCTGAGAGAAAACACGGAGCTCAAGCAGCTGTCTGCCTCCACGCCGCCATCTTGGCCGGAAGTTCCACCTCGGATTTTTAAATGTTCTCTACCAGTATAAGAATCCACTGCCTTCTCTTTAAGTGTTATTACTCCCAATTTATAGATGTGGCAATCAAGGTAGAAAGAAGTCAATTGACTTGCCCAACATTACACAACTGATAAATATCTGAGACAGGTTTTGAATTTAGGACTTTCTAAATCTAAATCTAAACTGAGCCACTGTAATACCCAGCTATCCATTTATTTCAGGGAATATAAATTTTTTTCCTTCAGGATACAATACATCTGTGAATTCTTCATTTTATTTGGATTTCTCTTTCAT
This sequence comes from Sminthopsis crassicaudata, assembly GCF_048593235.1. Taxonomy (NCBI): domain Eukaryota; kingdom Metazoa; phylum Chordata; class Mammalia; order Dasyuromorphia; family Dasyuridae; genus Sminthopsis; species Sminthopsis crassicaudata. The sequence goes on from NC_133622.1 coordinate 55,394,417, forward strand.
TTCTATCACATTCTAGTGTATGTATTTGAGTTAAAGTTGTATCACCTCCCTGATATCAGGGCTCTCTTTGAGAATGAAGGACAGGAGGATTCTGGGAAGATGGAAGAGCAGATTAGAAAACCCCCAACTCCCCAACCTTCCTCTACAAACAAAACAAAATTGTGCCTCAGGGCCAGACAGACCAGTGAAAAGTCAGTAAGTGTTGGGGCTTAACGGGGTCCCCCTGGAACAATCTGAGAACAACCTGAAAAGATGGAAGGACAGAGTTTTTGCCAGTGTAAAGTGTCCAAGCTAGCTGTTAGAAACAGTCAGCAGGAGCCCTGGACCAGCTGGGTTAGGAGGGAGCCTCAGCAGGAACTACAGGAATCCAGGTTTGAGTCTGCTCAGACTGAGGAACCTTGGCTCATTAGGAGTTCCAGGTCCAGCTGTGCTGCTGAGATGTAGCCCTGGGCCAGAAGGAACCAGCACACCTGGAGTGCAGAGGCAGTGGGCAGAGGGCTGTGGGCACTTGCAGGAGGGGGAGCACTTGGTTTGGGGTTCCAAGTCAGTCTAAAGAGCTGAAGTGAAGCAAGAGCCACCATCCCCAACCCCATGATTAAAGGTATTTACACTAATACTGATGGAATGCAGCTTTTGGGGGAAATATAGCAGTAATCCTGAGACTTCCTGACTTTAGGAGGGCTATTATTTAAACAATCCATTTGTCAATAATCCTAAAGTCTCCTGGCCTTGGGAATATAGTAATATAGTTATATATTTCTTCCCCCAGCTTTTAGGGAAGATATAGCAGTCATCCTGAGATCTCCTGACCTTAGGTGTGCTATTGTTCAAACAATCTGTTTGTCGATAATCCTAAAGTCTCCTGTCTTTAGGAATACTACAGTATAGTACTACACATATAGCAATGTCAGTTAAACAATCTGTTGGTCAGTGATAAGAGAAATTCTTAGAAAATAGTGAATAGACCACTCCTCAAATCTAAGTGTAAGCCACAAAACTAGCAAATAAGTAACAACACTCTGGATTCTCTTTTTTATACAAATTTATCTCCTTGCTTCTGGTTTTTTGATAATCCTTTTGGAATTTAGCCCAACCGTAAATTTTTTTTTTCCTTCTTAACTTGGAGACAAATTGAGTTTGCAAATCTTTCACCATACCTGAAACAATAATCCGGGGACCATAATTCTGTTGGAGTGTTATTCACACTCAACATTACTCCTCATAAAAATGAATTGGCAAAGAAGAAAGAACCCAACTGTAGAAACTTAGTATGGGGATAGAGAAGATTGATTCATCTGAAGATGAGGACAGTGAAGTTAAGAAAGAAAGAAAGGAAGGAAGGAAGGAAGGAAGGAAGGAAGGAAGAAAGAAAGAAAGAAAGAAAGAAAGAAAGAAAGAAAGAAAGAAAGAAAGAAAGAAAGAAAGAAAGAAAGAAAGAAAGAAAGAAAGAAAGAAAGAAAGAAAGAAAGAAAGAAAGAAAGAAAGAAAGAAAGAAAGAAAGAAAGAAAGAAAGAAAGAAAGAAGGAAGGAAGGAAGGAAGGAAGGAAGGAAGGAAGGAAGGAAGGAAGGAAGGAAGGAAGGAAGGAAGGAAGGAAGGAAGGAAGGAAGGAAGGAAGGAAGGAAGGAAGGAAGGAAGGAAGGAAGGAAGGAAGGAAGGAAGGAAGAAAACGCTTCATACAATAATGCAAGAAACAATAAAAAAGATATCCTGAAGTGAGTGAACAAGTGAGGAAAATCAACATAGAAAATATGCACCTCAATGCACAAGAAAAACATGCAGGGACATTATTGTTAAATTTTGAAATCCTCAGATCAAAGAAAAGTTTTATAAGAAACAAAAACAAATCAAAATATAAAACATAAAACCAAAACCAAACAATTCAAATATGCTGGAACTACAATTAGAATTGTAAAATATTATATCCAGTTAAATTAAAAATAATAATGAAAAAAAGTGGATAATCAGTGAACTCTCAGATTTTCAGAAGTTTTTTCACAAATAACCTGAACTCAATAGACAATTTAGTACATAAGAACCAGCATAAAGGACTAATTTCATGAGATTCAGTAGTTACAAACTATTTATATTTTATACCTGGAAATATAAACCATGTATCTAAGATTGGCATCAGTAATTGGGTAGTACAAAAGAAAGATTGGGGCAGAGCTGAGTATGATCTGACTCCAAAAGCTGTCTAGGAAAAGGTAAAAATATGAATAAGATATAGAGGAATTTGAAAAGTTAGCAGGGATCAGAAATATATATATATATAACAAAGATTAGGAATAGAATCTATTAGAAAAAAAGTAGGTTTAGTAATCATTTATCACTAAGTCAAATTTAAAGATTAAATCAAGAGAGAAATCTACATTATATGTCAGTCATATTAATATTGTTTTAGATGCATGTCTAAATATGTATATATGTGTGTGTGAGGATGTATGTAGGTACATGTATGTATGTATGTAGATATACCCACACCTATATGATTATTGCTATATATGTATATGTGTGTATATATATATGTGTGTGTATATATATGTGTATATATATATATACATATATATATATATATGTATATATATATATAAACACATACACACTTGTGTATAAATGCATAAATATATCCATGTTTAATTGTAGCCTGCATGGGAAAAAAGGGGTGGGCTGAGAGGAAAAAAGAGAGTAAAGTAAAAAAGCACACAGCAGAGAATAAAAGAATAACCTAATAATACCTCTCCCTCCCTTCCCTTCTCCTCTCTTCTTCTTTCTTCCATCTCCCTTCTTCCTTCTTTTCTTTTCTTTTCTTTTCTTTCTTTCTTTCTTTCTTTCTTTCTTTCTTTCTTTCTTTCTTTCTTTCTTTCTTTCTTTCTTTCTTTCTTTCTTTCTTTCTTTCTTTCTTTCTTTCTTTCTTTCTTTCTTTCTTTCTTTCTTTCTTTCTTTCTTTCTTTCCTTCCTTCTTCCTTTTTTCTTCTTTCTTCTTTTTTCTTTCTTCTTTCTCCTTTTTATCCTTCCTCTTCTATCACTGAAACCTCACTAGATACCTTGGGGTTTACAGGCTAGGACCATTCCTTATACCCAAATCACTCATTTCATTGATTGACCAAAAACAGATCCCAAGTCAAGCCTTACTTGACTATTGTTTGGGAGACTGACTCAGAGTTAATATAAGTAGCAATTGTCTCTGTAGGTTAGAATCCTTAGGGTCTTCCTGTCCAAGATATTTTTTCTTTTGACTAGGTAAAAGAAGTCCTTCCTTGTCTCATTTATTACTTTGCCTTAACCATTGATTGATCTTTGTCTCAATCAAACTGAGCTTAAAATGGGCAAGGTCTCCCATTTCATCCAGGGCCATTTCCTGGAGTCCTGATCTGCATCTTGCCACCGGCCAATAAGTAAATCCGGTGACTTTGCACAGCCCTTCCTTACTTTAATCCAATTCACTTGTAGGTCATGGCATCACCTCCCTGATATAAAGGTACTCTTGGAGAACAAAGGACAAACAAGAACAAGAACAACTAGATGTTGTATCCCCACTACTTGACTGTCCACTCAAAGGAAGGCACTTTTCATCTTTTCATCCTGACCACCTAACAATAAGCATTTAAGTGTTTACTTGTTGTGGTTTAAAACCTGTACTGTTTCCCACCTCCTTTTCTCCCCACAAAAAGCAGGTCATTTGAATCATAAGAGATCATTTATCTCTCATTGTTGAACAGTGTAACTTTGCAATTAAAATTTGGTGTTTTATCTGTTTACATCCTTGTCATGAATTAATTGAAAATATAACATGTGGGGAAATCATTTCATTTGATATGTATATTAGCATACATCAACTCCTGGGTAGAATTTGGAAGAGAACTGGTCTGGACATAAGAGGGTATTGGTGGAGTAGTTGCTCCATCACTTAATGGCTTTGTGACCTTGGTCATATTATTGGAATTCTCTGGGTTTGTCACAGCCTTATGTCTAAAATAATAACATTATTCTGTCATTCCTAACTTTTAACATATAATAATTCCAGCGTTATTAATTGGGACAGATTCATATCAGAATAAAAAAAAGGGTCTTATAAAAAACGGATATGATTTCTCAATTCTACAATTTTGGGGGGTTTGATTTCTAGGGATCTGTGTTTATGTAGGGAACTTATTGTATTTGTTTAGACATTCTACCAAGTGGTATGAGGAGTAGAAATATGAGGAAAAAGATAGCTTGGAAGAAATAAAAACATAACTTGTTCCATCCTTGAGGGAAAACAAAACAAAACAAAACAGAAACTATTTGTCTCTGCAAAGGGAGGAGATCTTCAGACTTTTATTTTGCCTCCCCAGTATTTTTCCTTTGAGAGGGAAACATAAGACTTTAAAAATAGGATAGAAATAATTTGTATTGATTCCTTCTAAAATGATAAGCTGAAACTGAAATTTGATGAAAAGCAGACATAATACAATGTAAATTTTTCTTAGCATACTCTTAACCTGCCATCTCTGGCTTGCTTCAGTCAATTTCAATAATTGATAAGTGTCTGATTTCTTAAGTATGAATAACAATTTGAAATAATAACATAAGGAAGTTGCTTTCCAATAAATTGATATATCCTCTCTGACTTTAGTTTAGTAATTGGGCACAGCATGTGAATGGAGTGGCCTGGAGCAATTTTATAATAACCTCCTAAGTGCTTCCAAAAAAGAAAAAAAAAAAGCCCAACCCTTTATTACTTTTAAGGAGTGCAGTTATTGCTTCCTTTAATTCATTTTAGTGAGTTGTCAATAAATTTCATTCCATTAGATGCTAAATTTAATTAGATCAAGATTCACAATTTGTGTGATTTTTAACTTTCCTGCTATTTGCAATGTCGACTAAATACTACCTGTAGCACAATAAACATATTTAATCTATAGCCAGCAGCAAGCAGTTGTATCTCATTTCCTAGATACTAAACATTACAAAACCACTATCTGTTATATGGTTATTGGTAAAAGGTCTTAATATTTAAGGCCATTCCTATATTCTTTGGTGGTAAATAATACTTCATAATTGCCCTGAGATGTTTCTGCCTCAATGATTGGAGGACTGGAGAGGACAAAAATTTTTTTTCATAACCTTCATTTTTAGAGTGCTGAAAATCTTTACCATCTCTTCATTTGCCATGGACTTCTCTGCTTAGTCTCTTCATCATCCTATTTATTATGTTCCTCCTCCCTTTATGGCTACTTTCCTCCTTCTCCCCCACCCTTTTCAGCTTTCTTTTGTATATTATCTTCCCCAATTAGATTTTAAACTCTTTAAAGACTGGGATTATTTTTTTTTTCTCATTTATGAGAACTTGGCCCAATGCCTAGCACATAGTAGCCCTTTAATGTTTATCATATTGTATGTGGTGCCTTATTAATTTTGCACAAGTAAAGTTATAAATGTGAGGAATTCAAGGAAGGAAGAAAGAAAAGAGAGGGAAGGACAAAAAAGAAAACTATAGAACAAAGATAAGGAGTTGAAAAGAAAGGAAAGAGAAGTAAAGTAGGGGAAAATGAATCAATGCATATGTAAATTATTGTGCTGTGCTATACATAAATATAATAAAATGGTAATATCTGCCCACAAAGAATTTAGATTTTAATGGAAGATTAGGATACTCAAAAGAAAAATGAAACTTGGGAAGTAGGGATTGAATAATGGTTCAGAGGCAAGTTAGAGAAGTGTGGAGGGTCAGTAGCAACATTGAGTAAGGAGTAAACAAAGCTATTTCCTCAACTAGAAGGCTTGAGGAGAGACTTAATTTTTGGAGAAGTCATCTTTAGTTTGAGAAAAATGTTGAATATATGAATGATCTGGAAAAGGTAAAGATAAACCATTCCAGCATCCTTGCCAAGAAAACGTCAAAAGAGTATTGAAATATTAAATATGATTGAATGATTTTAAAAAAATGTTGGTTCTTAATATTGCCTAAGGAAAGGAAGAAATTAGAATTTGACTTATTCTCCTCTTGAGTCCTTTGTCTCACCTTTAGGGATAGAGACTATTTTTTTTCCTTTGTGTCTCATTGCCTTAACAGAATGGTTTTCACATGTTAAAAATACTCATTGAAATCATCAGTGTAGATGATATTTCTAACAACATGAATTGCATCCTATCCACAACTTTTTATCCCATGTACCAATTGTCTATGTTTTTCCTAAAGGTCACCCTAGAAGAACCACCTAGTTTGATCAGTATTTTCTCAATTTTCTTTATGCTTTAATGATACCAGTAGAATACATGTCTTTATAGTTATCTCTTGCTTTTATCCTGTGCCCGCCATTACTTTTTTGATCTACCTTTCTTTAATGCCATTCTTTATTCTGGTTCTGGACACCATTACATCATCATCATTAAAATCATCATCATCATTTTGTAACTCTTTCCATGACTTTCTCACTGATGTTTATTTTTGAGTCTTTAGAAAGACCTGGTAGTCTATCTGTACATTAAAAAGATGCATTTTATTTTAGGCAGATGTTTTGGGGCATTAAACAAGTTTTGTAATTTCATAAAGGCAACACACTCAGTCCTCTTCCTCTTGTTTAATTCTGGGATAGATTCATTGTCTATTTATTGTGCCTGTTCAAGAAATATCTACATTTGTAATATTGATAAAGATAGCTACATACTTATAGACTCAGAATAATGAATAAATACTACAGGTTATCTATCTAAGTGTATGTTTTAATTTGGATAACAAGTAGTTTCCATCCACTGGTTCTTGTGTGGATGTTTTTTTCAGATACTGAACAAATATTTGTTGAATTAATTTCAAAGTTTTTAATGTTGCTAGAGGATCTTTGGAATAGTTTTCAATTAATCAGATTTTAATTAATCAGATTAATCAATTAATCAGATAATCAGATTAATCACTAACTTTTGTCAGATCTTTTTCATTATTGTAATACACAAGATCATAAATTAAGAGCTAAAATGGATTGAAATCTAGCCCCTCATTTCATAGCTGAAACTCAGGTACACAGAAATTATGTGGTTTCTCTGGAGTCATAGAGCTAGTTAAGACTTTAAGGTAAGATCTTTTTGACTCCACACTCAGGCTTTTATCAAGTATATCACTTGTTTCCTTTAAACCTTATTATTTTTCTGGATTTTCATATTAGCATGATATACTTACTACATGTTTATATCAACCATGCTCGTCTGAACTCTTTATGGGTTCTGAAAGGTTGGTATTCTGTTCTACCAAAACCTGAAATCTTGATTGCGAACTATGTTCATCTTAATATTTTTTTTTCTCAGACTGAAGAAATATTGACAAAATAAAGTGGCAATTTTGATACCTAAGATATTATTTTTGTTTTTATTAATATGGAAATAGAGGACATAGTTTTTATAAGAAAAGAAAATTAACTTCAGAAAGAAGGCTTCATGATTCTTTGAGAAATAGAAATAGTTCTATAAATATCAGCAATACCCCCCTCCAAAAAAAACACGACAAAAATTTTTGCCTATATTTAGACTCATATGTTAGATGTGCCAGATGGTGATATTAGCTCCTAAGTCACTGTTACCTAGGGAGCATTTGGTTGTACTCTAAATTTTATACTTAATGTACCTGCCATTCCTTCATTTTCAATATTTGAGTGGAGTTGTGTCCAGCTGAGATAATATGTTTCTTTCATGATAGGATTTTCTAGTAGACAGCTGAAAAGCATAATCTCATACTTATGTGTTTAGGAGAAACAAAAAAAAATCCCAACAAAACAAAATAGCATTTGATAAGCAACCAGAACATGCTGCCAAACAGAGAAATGTTTGAGTCTTTAGCAAAAACAAAAGTTAGTGAATATTAGGATTCTACTTATATATATATGCAATATATATATGCATGATTTCTAAAAGTTTCTGGTTGCATGGAAGATCCAAAAACAATGTCCAGTAGTACCTTATACCCAGAACTAAACTCTTAGGCCTAGAGAGTCTCTTTTTCTAGGTGTGTGTTTAGTTCCAAAAGATCATTCTTGGTCTCTTAACTCAAGAATCGGCAGTATTGATGTTGCACTCATTCCTCAATTATGATTTTTATTTTCCCTATTAAAAAATCCTTCTTAAGATTTCATATTGGTACTGGAAAGAGCAGTCCTATTCAAATACTTGGAACAGGTAAACAGGATATCTAACCAAATTTAGAATTTTGTTCAATTTCTTGCAAGAAAAAATACTGAGTACTTTTTTTTTTTTTACTACCTTTAAGTCTGTGGATTATTTTTCCAACTTATTTCCTGGAACATTAACTATTATTATTTTTTTGTTAAAAGAAGGTGAAAGTTTCAAAGAGGTAAATATAAGAAATAATGGCAATTAATACAATGCAAAAGCAGGATTGACTGACAGAAACTAGTGATTACTTATTATAGTACATTTTATGGTAAAAGAATGTTGTAGGTAGGTATTCTATTTTGGAGCTCACATGTCTCTTCCATTTATGAAATTGTGGGACTCTCATTATTATCTCTACTGAGTTTTACACACATAAGGAAATACCACATGAAAGATACTTCCTCTGTCCTGTGATATTGTAACCATTTAACAGAGGATTTCCAAAACTATATTTCTTCCTTCTGAATAAATGCCAGTTAAGAACATAAGTTATGTTTCTTTCCCAAGTCTGTAGACAGAATGTTTGACTTTGAAACAGTCCTATTTAAAATGTTTTATTGTACTTTATGTAGGGAGAGGCACATATAGGTGCCATTTGAATTTCAAATATACACTGTTTTCCAATTGTTAAGTTAATAACATTAAAAAGAGAGTCATAAAAATAAAAGCAATAGGGGAGGATGAGAGCTTGCATTTCTAAGCATTTCCTTTCCCTACTAATGCCATTTATAGCTTCTAAGAGAAATTAAATTTTTGCTGCTTCAACTTCCTAAAATATTTTTTTAATTTGTTACTTACTTTAAAAATTATTTTAAAAATTTGAGTTACAAATTCTTTTTCACTTCTATAACTCCCTCACCCACTGAGAAGGCAGAAAAAAAGTTTCAATTATACATATGAAGTCATAGAAAACATATTTCCATATTAACCATGTTGCTAAAAAAACAAAAAAAGGGCAGGGAATATATTTTAATTTATATTCAGTGTTCTTCAATTCTTTCTCTTCAGGTGGGTGGCAGTTTTCACCATGTGTTCTTTTGAATTGTCTTGGATAATTGTATTGATCAGAGTAGCCAAATGTTTCAGAGTTGAACATCATTACAACATTGCTGACTGTTTTTTCTTTTTTTGCTCAATGATCTCCCACTTCTCACTTTACTTTGCATCAATTCTTATAGGTCCTGCAATGTTTATGTGAAACCACTCCCATTCTGTCTTACAGACACTAGTACTCCATCACAATCACATACTATAACTTTTTCATCCATTCTCTAATTGATGGTAATCCTCTAGATTTTCATTTTTTTGCCACCATAAAAAGAGTTGCTATATTTTGGAACATATTGGTCTTTTTCCTTTTCCTTGGATCTCTAACAAAGCTGGTAATGTGCAGTTTCATAGACCTTCAGGTGTAGTTCTAAATTGTTACATAGAATGGTTGGACCAGCTCACTACTCCACCAATATTTAATTAGTGTATGTATTTTTCTCTCATCCTCTGAAGCATTTGCCATTTATGGTAGATTTGGATAAGTAAGAGTTGTTTTAATTTGCCTTTCTTCTAATCAATAATGATTTAGAGCATTTTATACAACTATAGGTTTAATTTTTTCTTCTTAAAAATGCCTCTTTATATCCTTTGGCCATTTATCAATTGAGGAATGGCTCTTATTTTCATAAATTTGTCTGAGTTATGTGCTTAGTTTACATTTGAGAAATGAAGCTTTATTAGTGTTCTGAGAATTCTTTTCTTGTCCATGGTAGTTTTTTGTGTTTGTTTCTTAAGCAAAATGTAGTTTCCCTAAGTATCCCTTTTAATTAGGTCTAGTTTTGCTTTTGCTTTGTATAAGATGATTGCTATCCCTGCTTTTTTTTAAAGTTAGTTCACCTGAAGCATATTAGATTTTGTTCCAGACCTTTATTTTAACTCCTTGTGTTTTTATATTTAAGTGTGTATATAGTAAAGAACATATTGTTGGATTCTGGTTTTAATCCATTTTACTATCTACTTCTGTTACATGGGTGATTTTAACTCATTCATATTCACAGTTATGATCATTAACTTTTGTCCTTCTATCTAATTTTCTTTCTATTTTTCTGTTTCTTTTTATCCTAGACTCTTCAAAAGTCTTTTGCTTCTAACCACTGTTTCCCTTAATCTGTTTTCTCCCTTATCCTTTTCCTGTCCCTTTCCCTTTATCTGTTTCTCTTCTCCTATTTCCCTATTGGTTGCTATATACACAACTGAGTGTATTTATCCATCTACTCACACAACTGAGCATATACACACATTTTTTCTATATGTAACTGAGTATATATATATATATATATATATATATATATATATATATATATACATATATATATATACATACATACACATGCACACATATATCTACATATACACTCTTATGTATTTATTTGTGTACTCTTTCTTCTTTGAAGTCCAATTAGAGTAAGGTCCAAACATTGCCTGTAGTATTCCCCCCACACACACTCATTATTTTTCCTTCTGTAAGTTCATATTTTCCATGAACACATTTTCTAATGTAACAAAATTTCTCCTTTCTAATTCTCCTTTCCCCCTTATTTCAGTGCATTCTTCTTTCTTACCCCTTCATTTGTTTTTTTTTTTTTCTTTTTGGAGTTCATCCCAAAATAATCAACTCACACTCATGCCTTCTGCCTTTTAACAGTCTACCTATAATAAAATTTTTAGAAGTTACATGTATCTTCTTCTCAGATTGGAATGTAAACATTAAGTTTATTAAGATCCTTAAGATTACTTTTTCATGTTTTTAAAATAAAATATTAAATACTCTCTAATATCTATCCTGCCCCTGTTTCTCCGGCATTACAGTTTACCTTTATATGCTTCTTTTGAGACTTGTGTTTGACTTATATTTTCTATTCAGCTTCTTGAAAGTTCTCTATTTCATTAATGTAATTTTTCCATCAAAGATTTTACTTAGTTTTGATGGAGAGGTCATTCTTGTTTGTAATCTTAGCTCCTTTTGCCTTCTGAACTATTGTATTTCTCTTTAACATGGAAGGTGCTAAATTTGATCCTGACTGTGGCTCTATACGATTTGAATTTTTTCTTTCTGGCTGCTTATAATATTTTCTTGTTGACTTTGGAGCTCTGGAATTTGACTATAATTTTCCTGGGGGTTTTCATTTTGGTAATTCTTTCAAGAGATAATTGGTGGATTCTTCCAATTTATATTTCATCTTCTGGTTCTAGGATCTCAGGGCCATTTTCCCTGGTAATTTCTTGAAATATGACATTCAGGCTCTTTTTAAATCATGATTTTCAGGTAGTTCAATAATTCTCATATTATCTCTCATTGATATATATATATATATATATATATATGTATATGTATATATATATATATATAAAATTTCCAGTTCAGTTGTTTTTCCAACAAGATATTACACATTTTCTTATTTTTTTAAATTCATCTTGAGGCATGTCCATTAATTTATCTGATCTTAGTTTTCCCATATGTAAAATATGGATAATAATAGCAATAATAGCATTTATTTCAGAAAATTTGAGAGAACCAAATGAGATAATATTCTGTATATAAAGTGCTTTGCAAATTTTAAAACACTATAGAAGTATCACTACTATTATTTGCAGTGCCAGCAATAGCCAGTACCATCCAAAGGTCTAGTTATGGAACCCTTTTACTTTCTCCGGGATTAGAGAGATCCCAATGCTGCTGCTACAGCCACTGTTGCTCCTGGCATGAGTTTGGGTTCTAGTTAGACTTCTCACCTTGAGGTAACAAACTTTTGCTGACCACCTAAGTTTTCTTAGCCTGGAAAACTGCCTTTCCTGACCAGTTGTTGAATCTTCAAAATTTTGTCTGAGTTGTTATTTTTAGGTTTGGAAGGGAATTTTTGGAGAATTCAACTGGATTTCCCTCCTTTCCCACCTTGGCTCCATCCCCGACCTTTGCTTCAGCTTTAAGGCTGAATATTGCTGTTGCTAGGTGTGAATACCATCTCAAACATTTACTTGTTTTGTAACTTGAGGCAAGTCCATAAATTTCTATGATCTTAGTTTTTCCCCTTTGTAAAATATGAATAATAATAGCAATATCATTTACTTCAGAAAATTGTGAGAACCAAATGAAATAATGTTCTGTGCATAAAGTGCTTTGTAAATCTTAAAGCACTATAGAAATATCAGCCACTATTATTTCTTTGAAAATCTAGTAGTGAAAGGGCAAATTATTAGGTGAAGTAAGATTTTTATAGATATAAACCTATTTCCTGGGGTGAGACATAATTTTATTCTGTCCTCAGTTGACTATTATAGAGCAGAAGTTACTGTTTCTTATAATATTTTCTAAATATTGACAAAGTAAATTGTTATTTTCTGGGGGTATCATATCTCTACCTGTACATATTCACCACCTCTTCATTAAGTGAAAATTTTATTCCAGACAAAACCCATAGTTTGGCTACTTGAGAATACACAATCAATGGTGTGCCAATAATTTAATATTTTTAATTGAATTAATCTTTTATCATATATAAGACATTATGCTAGGTACTGTTGATAAAAAGGCAAAACAAAAAAAAAAACTCTTCAAGAAGGCTTACATACTGTGGTGAATTATAACTAACATTTTCTAAGTGGTTTTGAAGTTTTTTAATTACAGAAATTATTTCATTTGAGTCTTAAGAATTCTGAGATATAGGTATAGTAAGTATTATAAAGGAATTATAAGTATTATAAAGCAATTAAACACTATAAATAATAATATCCCTATCTCACAGATAAGGAAAATGAGCTTCTAGGATTTTAACTGATTTTTCTATGTTCATGTCATCAGTTAGCATCATGGCTGAGAATTGAACTCAAGTCTTTACTCTAAGCCCAATGATCTTATCTCCCGAGTTGGTCATCTAAGGAGAATGAAATGGCACCAATGATTAAAAAAGGAAACACAATATTAAAAGGTATATCCTGAAACTGGGAGACATTTTCACACTGTTCAATTTAAGAGATAGAGTGTTCCAAATCACTATTGATCAGAGAAATGCAAGTTAAGACAACTCTGAGATACCACTACACACCTGTCAGATTGGCTAAGATGACAGGAACAAATAACGATGAATGTTGGAGGGGATGTGGGAAAACTGGGACACTAATACATTGCTGGTGGAGTTGTGAAAGAATCCAACCATTCTGGAGAGCAATCTGGAATTATGCCCAAAAAGTTATCAAACTGTGCATACCCTTTGACCCAGCATTGCTGCTATTGGACTTATATCCCAAGGAAATACTAAAGAAGGGAAAGGGACCTGTATGTGCCAAAATGTTTGTGGCAGCCCTTTTCGTAGTGGCTAGAAACTGGAAGTTGAATGGATGTCCATCAGGTGGAGAATGGTTGGGTAAATTATGGTATATGAATGTTATGGAATATTATTGTTCTGTAAGAAATGACCAACAGGAGGAATACAGAGAGGCTTGGAGAGACTTAAATCAACTGATGCTGAGTGAAACGAGCAGAACCAGAAGATCATTACACACTTCAACAATGATACTGTATGAGGATGTATTCTGATGGAAGTGGATATCTTCAACATAGAGAAGAGCTAATCCAATTATGTTGATCAATGATGGACAGAATCAGCTACACCCAGAAAAGGAACACTGGGAAATGAGTGTAAACTGTGAGCATTGGGTTTTTTTTGTTTTGTTTTGTTTTGTTTTGTTTTTCTTCCCAGATTATTTTTAGCTTCCGAATACAATTCTTCCTTTGCAACAACAACAACAACAAAATTCGGTTCTGCACATATATATTGTACCTAGAATATATACTATAAAATATTTAATATGTATGAGAATGCCTGCCATCTGGGGGAGGGGGTGGAGGGAAGGAGGGGAAAAATTTGGAACAAAACGGAGTACAACGGAAAATGTACTGTCAAAGAAAATGTTATAATTATAAAAATTAATAAAAAATTAAAAAAAAAACATATTTCAAATAGAAAAAAAATAAATAAATTGAAAAAAAAGAGAGATAGATGGTATTTTTGGTACAACAAAATGTAGCTTTATACCTCAGAGCAAATGAATTGCCGGAGTAAAAAAAAAATTTTTTTTATCATAAAAACTGTAGGAGCACAGGACAACATTTTACTAAGCTCGATCTTTGCCTTGATAATGTGTATTTTAGGATAGACAGAGGATAAGGAATGAAGCTATGATTTCATTAGGATAGATTTTCAGAGTGATAGAACCCTTTTTATGCAAATAATAATCTTAAAGATTTTTTTTTTAGGCCACAGAGAGGTTATGTCTTGCCCAGATGACTCAGTTGAAAATATTAGAGACATGCTTTAATCTATGGTTTTCTTGACACTAAGACAAAATTTTCCCCATTTCTCCCACCCTATCTATGGTAGTTGTTAAAATGACATTGTACTCAATTAAAGAAACATTTAATAGGCACCTGCCAAATAATAGTTCCATGATTTGTGGTTCAAAGCTGAAAATGAAGTATAACCCCTGCCCACTAGAAGTGTACTTTAAACAGTGCATAGCAAATATAAGTATAATATAATGTAATTGGGGATGGCTAGTGAGAAGATACCAATTAAATTGAGCTTTGAAAGCAAGAATTCTTAGAGACAGAGATAAAGAAGGAACTTTAAGGAAATTGGATTGCTTGTGTGAAAGCACAAAGGGAGGACCTGCAAAATTGACTTTAGGGAATATCTAATTGAGTCCTGTTTGTCTAAAACCCTAAGTGCAGGAAGAAGAATGATTGCAACAAATCTGGAACCATTAGTTAAACTTTCTGCTAACTTCTGCCCTAAAACACATTGCACTGCAGGAAATAAGTTCACAAACAGAAAGATCTGACCTCATGCAATGACTCGTCTTTTCACTACTGATTTTTCAAACAAATAACAATAGTAGCAACTGATATTTCTATGATGCTTTAAGATTTACAAGATTGACTTAAAATGCCAAGTTGATGAAACTGTATTTTAACCTGGAGGAAACAGGGAGCCACTGGAGTTGTGGGTTTTGCCTTTTTTTTTTTTTTTTGGAATATCTGAGGGGTGACAATTAGGTCTATGCTTTAGAGTGATTGTTTTGAAATTTGTGTTATAACTGAATCTTTCATCTGTGAAACATGTGCAGAAAATTCTTAACAGGGAAGTAATTTTCTTTATACTGCTAATTCCATGGTGAGAAATTAATACTTTAAAGAATGATTTTATATAGAAAGAGATCACACAGTTTTTACGGGCATGTTATTTTACTTCACTTTATACCTCATAGAAAATAGTTCATATTGCTTTTTATTCCATAAATATTGATTATTACAGTTCTTGCTAAAAGCTTCCATCAAACCAACTTTTGAAATCAATGAAAAATATTGACAGTACTTATTTTACAGATACGTAAATGGAAGTCCAATGAATTTATAATATATACAATATCACAAAAGTAAGTACAGGATTTGATGTTTATATTTAGATCTTCTGATTGCAAATCCAATTCTTCTTCCATATCATCAAGTTCTAGAGAAGTATTATAACTGTCAGAAGGATACACACATGAAGAGTAACTATGAATTCAGTGCTTTTCTCAGCGTTTTTTATTGCCTCGGGAGAATGATATTCTAATTGTTTTAAGGAGAAAACTATGAACATTGTGAATCAACTTAAAGGAGAATGAGGAGGCCACTGGTTTGAGATCCAAAAAAAATCTGGGTTCAAAACCTTCTTTTAATGATTAATAGCTGTGGGTACAAAGTTCATCCTGTTTTTCTGTGGCTCCAATTTTGTATCTGTAAAATGAAAACAACACTTTTTTGTAGTTCTCATCTCACAGGATTGTTATAAGTGTCAAATATAAAATTGGCATGCAAAAAAACTTTATGAACATTAAATACTCAATCATGATAGTTACTATAGAAGATTCTGAGAATTTTGTGCTTGAGGCCCAATACTTCTTGGAATATACATCCTTTGGCCTTAGTTTTACATCTATGAGTCTTTATAACTTTTGTGAACTCTTTAGTTCTAGAGTATAAATAGACAAAAATTAGAACATAAAATATTTATATCCTTTTCTTACTCATAGACATAAAGTCAGTCAATAAAAAACACATTACAATTTATTTATCTTCACTTATCTTGAATTATACCATTAAATTACTTTAATTTTTTTTTTCTTGGCAGTACTTAAAACACTTTACTCAAACTCTCTAGTGTGTTATTCCATGCCCTGGGAAAATCACACCACACTTGACTTTTTAATTAAAGAAATCCTAAATAATCTTTTGGCTTTCAGTACTAATGTAGAAGTTTTCCCCCCAAACACCCGCTCAAGTCAAAGATCAAAACATTTACATTTTATAGCACTAATATAGTAATCAAT
Organism: Sminthopsis crassicaudata; assembly: GCF_048593235.1. Classification (NCBI taxonomy): domain Eukaryota; kingdom Metazoa; phylum Chordata; class Mammalia; order Dasyuromorphia; family Dasyuridae; genus Sminthopsis; species Sminthopsis crassicaudata. The sequence goes on from NC_133622.1 coordinate 55,410,978, forward strand.
CAATTTGGTAAATTGCAGGCTGAATTATAAACCTCTAGATTAGTCCCTTTAGAATCTTGATCATGACCATTGACTATATATATATATTCTACCATTAGGATCACAACTCTAGAATACCTCATTGGGAAGCTTTAATTTGAATTTTTATAACTTTAAAAAAAAGTTCACATAATAAAATTTGTCTTAGATAGAAGACTGCTTATTACTTTTTATTTGAGATATATACAATAATTAGGGTATGATAAAAAATGAATCCATCCCTTTGGGCATTTTCATGTTCTGATTCAGATTTAATTCTTTCATAGGTTGGTATATAATTTTTCCTTCTCTGAGGAGAATGAATTCTTTAAAAATTTCTTTTAAAAATGCTGAGAGTCTAATTGTGAATTTTTTATTTGTGGAGAATTTTTAGTGTGGAAACTCCTTCCATCTATTTAGATTAATGACCTCTCTGGAAAGGATAGTCTTAGATATTCCCCTGGAAACACCAAATGATTAAATGAATTCCATAGCTCAAACAATTTGTATAAATCCTAGATAGTATTTACACCTAAGCCTTTCCAAGTAGGGTTGTTTTTAAATAATACCATGGTACCCCTCTTTAGAAATTACTTAGGAATACTTATTCTGATTTCTAGGAACAATTATCACTCTGTTTTTACAGAGTTTAAAGGAGAGAAATGAAAGACTATTTCTATGTCATTTTAAAAAAGTAAAACTATTTACCTTTCTCAAATGGGTCTGTTTTCTTGAGGAGAAGCTTCCTTCTGATGCAAGGTGCAGTCCTTACATCCATGATTACTGGATGACTTTATGAGTGTGTTCTCATAAATCCTCTGTAAATGGTCTGCCCACAGGCTGTGAATCTTTCTCCTGATCTTGTGGGTATATCGATGAAATACAAAATCTGTCTTTTGATTTTCCTTGCTCTTGCTATCTTGCTTTATAACATTCTTTATATTAATTGTCATGAATAATTACTGATAATATATATATATATATGTATTATATATATATATACATATTTATGTACATATATATTCAACTCTTATGTATATGATTTAAAAGATACTTTAGTGCCAAGGTGGGAGGCAGATTTTGTTCTTGACTCTAAGACCAGCACTCACTTAGAATGAGCCCTATTCATCATCTATCCCAAATGAATCAATATTATAGATATAGAAACTAGAGCTGAGAGGCAAATAACTGTGAGATTTTCTGTCTCTTTTTTCTCTGTATTTTTCTTTGTAATCTATGTATATTTTTACTTAATAAGTGAGGGAGCTGAGACACAAAGAAGAGTTAGTGACTCATGTGAATTCTCCCAATATTTCCTCCCCCCAAAACCTTTAAAATAATAAAGCCTCAAATCAAATTCTGAGCAGCAGAATCAATAAAAGGCCAAGGGGAGATATTTATTTAGCCCAAGAGAACTTTAGAAAGTCAGCAAGAGAAGTCTATGATACCAAAGGAGAGGGCAGCAGTTTATAGATAAAGTATTGCCTCAGAGTGCATAGAGTGTTCAAATTAGTAGCAGTCTTTGGAGGCAGTTATTATAATGACAGCAGTAGCTTCTGTAGATCTTGGCCCAGAGATGGTAAGAGAGTTAGTAAACTTGTTAGAAAAAGATTGTCTAGCTTTTAGCCAAATGCACTTTCATTTATTTCTTTTCAGTAGGTCTATTTTTTGTTTTTGTTTTATTTGAGATCATAACTGGTACTTCTGCCTTTTTTTAAACCTTAGTTGATGCATAATAGATTTTGTGGTAGCCCATTATTTTTGCACTCTATGTGTCTTTCTGTTGCATTCTGGTTTCTATACCATTCTGCTATTTACTTTCCTTTTGTGGGTGAGTTAATTCCATTAACATTAATTGTTATGATTACTAATGTATTTTTTTCCAACATTATTTTTTTCTTATTTTTCCTTCTCTCTTTTAATCTTGTGCCTCCTCAAAATCTGTTTTGTTCTGACCTCTGAATATGTTAATTCCTACTCCCTTTTTTTACCCTCTGCTTTTCTTATCCCCTTCACTTCCTACTTTTCTGTTAGATACTACAGATTTCTATACCGAACTGACTATGTTATTCCCTTTTTGGAGCAAATGCTGTACTAGTGAGATTCAACTATTTCCTGCCATTCCAGCCCCATTTTTGTCTTTTTTAAAAAAGCCTCTCATACCTCTTTTATGCAAACTTTTTCTTTCTTTTCCCCTGTGCATCCTTCTTACTTACCTTTTATTTTTAAAATGTTATCCCTTAACAATTTGTCCTCTCAATTTCTATATACTTCCTCTAACTGCTGTAATAAGGATAAAGTTCTTAGGAGTTACAATTATGAACTTCCCATATAGGGCTGGAAACAATTTAAGCACATTAAGTCCTTTATGATTTCTCTTCCTTTTTACTTTTCATTGTTCTTTTGAGTCTGTTTGAATGCCAAATTTTCTGTTTAGCTTATGTAACAGCAACACTTGAAAGTTTCTTATTCAAGGAAAAGGACTCATGTGTGCAAAAATGTTTGTATCAGCCCTTTTTTAATGGAAAGCAACTGGAAACTGAGAGAATTCCAATCATTTGGATAATGGCTGAATAAGTTTTGGTATATGAATGGTATGGAGTATTATTGTTCTATAAGAAATGATCAGCAGATGATTTCAGAGGGTCCTGGAGAGACTTATATGGACTGATGCTGAGTGAAGTGAGTAGAACTAGGAGAACATTGTACATAGCATTAACAAGATTAAAGATGATCAATTCTGATAGACATGGCTCTCTTCAACATTGAGATGATTCAGGCTAATTCCAATTGTTTTGTGATGAAGAGGGTCACCTATACCCAGAGAAAGGACTGTGGGAACTGAGTATGGGTTGCAACATAGTATTTTCACTTTTTTGTTGTAGTTTGCTTGCATTTTTTCTCATTTTTTTCCACTTTTTGACTGAGTTTTTTTTGGGCAGTATGGCAATTGTGGAAATATGAATAGAAGAATTGCATATGTTTAACATATTGGATTACTTACTATCTAGAGGAGGGAATAGGAGGAAAGGAGGGTAAAAAATCTGGAACACAAGGTTTTGCAAAGGTGAATGCTAAAAAGTATCTACTCATGTGTTTTGAAAATAAAAAAAAAAGCTTTAATTAAAGCAAGAGAAAGTTTCTTCCCCCCCCCCATTAATTGACCATTTCTCCTCTTAATGGTTAAACTTAATTATTTTGATGAGTAAGGGTTTTTTTTTTTTAAATAATATTAGCTCCTTTGCCTTCTGGACTGTCATATTTTAAATTCTGTCCTTAATATGGACTTAATATGGAATATGCTAAATCTTGTGTGATTCTGACTGTGACTACATGATATTAAAATTGTATCTTTCCCATTGATTGCAATGTTTTTTCTTGACCTAGGAGATGTAGATTTTGGGTCTAATATTCCTAGGAGTCTTCATTTGGGGATCTCTTTCAAGAGATGATTGATGGATTCTTTCAATTTCTATTTTAATCTCTGGTTTTAGCATATCAAGTCAGTTTTCCTTCATAATTTCTTGAAATATGGCATCTAAGCTCTTTTTTATCATGACTTTCAAGAAGTTCAATCATTTTAAAATTATGAGCCATTGATCAATTTTCTAGGTCAGTAAGGGTTTTTTCCCCAATTAGGTTCTTCATACTTTTTTTATTATTCTGCATTTCTTTTATTATTTCTTAGTATCTCATGGATTTATTAGCTTTAACTTGCCAAATTCTAATTGTTGAGAACTTATTTTCTTTTACCATTAAGCCAATTTAAAAGTGTTATTTCCTTAATTATATTTTTGTTTGTTTTACTAAGCTATTAACTCTCTTGTCATAATTTTTCTGCATCACCCTCTTTTCAGAAAGTTGAGTGGATTCTCTGCAATGTATTGAATTGAAAGACATGACCAGAGTCATATAGGATGGGCAGAAATAGATATATTATAATTTCCATTATTGGAGAGAATATCCCTTAAATAAGATCAATGATCCATTCAAGGATCATAATATTTTTTAGGATTTTTTTGAAGGGGTTATGGTAAGACAATGGTTTTACATCTATTATCACATTTGAGTCTCACAATAACCTTCTGAGAAAAGTCTTATAAAGATAATTATCTCTCACAAATGAGGAAACTCTTAGAGAAGCTAAATGACTTTCCTATAGGAACAAAGTTAGGACATGTTATAGTTAAAATAAAAACCTAAGACTTTAATTTCAAGTTAAACTATCTATTAGGCCCCACTGACTTTTGTCTTCTATACCTGAGGATTCAAGCTGACCTTAAAAATTCTGTTCAAGAAGTTAAGGTTTCTCCAAGTGAATCCATTAATTTACTTGTGCATTTGTAGAGAAAGAAATCCCTTTATGAATTAAAAAAAAACATCCTTGGAGTGTTGGTTTATTGGAATATCATTTTTCAAAGAAATTCAGGTTACTCACTTTAAGGAACATCCAAAACTTTCTTTTTTCCTCTCTTTCATTTAATTTCAATAATTGTCCACAAAGAAAGCATACAGGAAACATAAAAGTTTCACATCCCATGGCAACAGCAATTTGGCCACTTATAGCCGTCTCTCTTAGGAGTCATAGACATGATCACCAAATCTGCAAGAAATGAAGTTGACTAGATAAATACAGAATTGCATTTCATATGGGAAATGTTGCTTTGCATTTCCTGATTTTTATAGGGAATAACAAACTTGTATCTTCATATTTCTACTTAGTGAAGAGGAGCAATGAAACTGTAGGCATAAATGAAATGATCCTGTCACATGTTCCATATTTGCATTCCAATCATTGAGGTCCCAGACCATTTGGGATGCAAATAAAAATACTTTCCCTGTCTGTGCAATCTCAATACTCAAGTTACATTAAATTGTAGAGTTGACTTCCCTGAATATAAATGCTTAAGGACTTGGCTCGATCCATTTATAGGTCACCATTAAATAGGATGATACTCTATACGCTATGAAGAAATCATGAATATTTTTAAGATGAAGCTATCCACATTTAGGTTCCATCTGACGGATTTTTAATAAAGAAGTCTGATGGTTCTTATTCATTACTAAAAATATTACTGAACAATGAGAAATGCATTTACTTCTCAACTGGAAGTATTATCCTAAGAGGAAAACATTTTCCACGGTTGGGATATAATGAAAAGTGTTTCTTCTTGAGTGTCTCAGTAGAATGGCCTCTATTCTGGTAGGTAAAGAATGGAAAGAGTTAGAGCAAAGGAGGATGAAGTTGTCTTTTATAATCAATAAACCCTCAAGATGCCTTCAAATGCCTTTCATATCATCAAACTAGGACTTAAGCCTATGTTTAAGGAATTTTTGATGTTGTTGATGTACTGTTTAAGCAAAGAAAGAGCATTTGTACTTCTTGGTTTTCTTTATATTTTTTTGATGATGCTGCCCTTTTGAATATTAGGAATACCTTTTAAGTTGAATGAAATTGTACTTTCCACTCTCTTCCAACCATTAACCAAATCATGAGTTAACAAGAGAATTAATAGTTTAATAAAAGAAACAAAAATATAATGAAAAAAAGAATAATTCTTTTCTTTTCTAGAGAAAGTCTGCATGTGTGTTTGTGTGTGTATCTGTGTGTGTGTGTGTGTGTGTGTGCCTTATATAAGCAGATCTTTGTAGATATCCTTCTCTTCCCTTCCCCTACAAGTTCAGGAACCAATTTTCCTCTGAAAAAAATACATGTGTTCAAGACATATTTTAAAGTCAATCTACATTATGAATATTCTCTCTATTGCTTAATTAACCCTGGAAATCAAAAAAACAATAGACCAAGGTCTGATTTGCAGCATTTGCTAATTTTTGAGTGTGAATGCTTATGCTAAAAATGTATGTTGTCCTCAGCATACTCCTGCATGGAGCTGACTTTGTTTTAGATTATCCTGAAATGTCAGAAGTAAAACTAAAATCACTATTATTTGACACCTATTGAAATTCTCAGTGAATTTTTTAAATTAGCCTAAGATAACGTTATTAATTAAGTACCAGTGCCTGGATTTGAACCCTTGTCCATTGGCTTAAAATTCACTTTAACAAAATTGAAGTATCCTTGGCAAGTGATATTTTGGATCATAACAAATCTGCAATGCTCTGTTATTCAATGTTGTTTTAATATCTATCTATCTATCTATCTATCTATCTATCTATCTATCCATCTATCTATCTATCTATAATCTATAGGCCAATGATATAAAGAAATTTTTTCCTGCTTTGTACTTCCCCTTTAATCTTATTTCTGTTGGTTTTGTTTGAACAAAACCTTTTTAAGTTAATGTAATCAAAGTTGTCCATTTTGCCTTTCAAAATGTTCTCTAGTTCTTTTTTAGTCATATATTTCTCCCTTTTTTCAAAGATCTAATTGGTAAATTATCTCTTCCTCTACTAATTTGTTTATGAGGATTCTCTTTTATACCCAAATTAAGACTTCATTTTGACATTATTTTGGTATGGGATGTGAGATGAAGGTCTATATCAAGTTTCTAACATATTATTTTCCAGTTTTTCAGCATTTTTTTTGTCAAAAAGTGACTTCTTATTCCACAAACTGGAGTTTGGAGGCTTATCAGATACTAGATTCCTATAGGCCTTGATTATTGTGTCATGTGTATCTAATTTATTCCACTGATCCACCACTCTATTTCTTAGACAATACTAAATGGTTTTGATGACTACTGCTTTATAACATAGTTTTAGGGTTGGTATTGCTAAGCCACCATCTTTTGTATTTTTTTTTCATTAATGCCCTTCATATTCTTGACCTTTTGTTCTTCCAGATACATTTTGTTATTATTTTTCTAGTTCTAGAAAATAATTTTGGCAATTTAATTGGTATGGCCCTAAACAATTAGATCAATTTAGGCAGAATTGTCATTTTTATGACCTTGGCTTACCCATGAGCAATTGATAGTTTTCCAATTCTTCAGATCTGACTTCAATTGTGTGAGAAGTATTGTAATTGTGTTAATATAGTTCTTAAGTGAGTGGTAGCTATTGTTAGATAAAATGGTATATATGAACAAATTTTGTGAATGTAGAAATGATAAAACTTGATACTGACTAGATACTCCTGGAAAATAAGAGTAAGAAGTCATAAAAGTTATTAATCTGGGTAATTCTGAGGATGATAACCACTGCTTCAGGTTTCTACCCCTAAGTATCATACTGCATAGACTTGAAATAAAGGAATTTAAATGTGGTAGAATTCCACCAATGGCATCTCAAAAATGTATTTCAGTTGTCCATTTGGTCCTTTTTCCAAGGAGTGAAAACATCTTTTCTACAAAGAAGGAATCAATTTTTAAATAGGTAAACAATACTTGAAATTGTCAATAGAGAAAAGAAATCCAACAACTGACATTAACTGAAAGAAAAAGAAAAACTATCATGGATTAAACATTCCTGATTGAGCTGTAATTGGAAACATATTTTGTAAACTTTTTTTGAGCAAATGGTGCTTTTTAAGAAAAAACAAGTAAAACAAGTGAAGTCTAAAGGAAATCATTAGGAAACTTCATGTGAAAGGAAGAACTTTTTTTTTTGAGTCCTTTTGTATTCAAGGTCCATGGAGCTTGTTGATCCCAGCCATGATTCCCAAGAATCCCACTGCACACTTTAAGTTGAAAATGTTAACTGATTTTTTTTCCTTCTGACATATTAGTTTTCCCTTCATTCAAAGCTTCCTGTGTCATATAGAAATTCCCAGGGATACTTTTCCTATCTCCTTACGCTTGTCGTATGTTGACACTCTACAGAGTTTGATTTTTTTCCACTTGTTCAAGTTATAGAATCAAGGAAGGAGCCTCAGTGTCTACCTAAAATAAACCATACTCAAACAGAAACCCCTTTCCTAAATCCTCAATAAGTAATCATCCAGCTTTTGAATATCATTAGTGAAGAGGCAGGGGTGGAGGTGATGCACTATTTCCTGAGGCAGCCCTGTCTGTGTGTCTGTGTTTGTGTCTGTCTCTCTGTCTCTGTCTCTGTCTCTCTCTCTCTTTTCCCTCTCTCCATATATATACACAGCTACAATTTTTATAATATTTCCCCTTTTAATAGGGTGTGCTTTTGTAGATTATATATCTATCTAAATATGTATCATGGGGAAAATAGCAATAGTTATTTCTGGAATCTTGTCCACTCTTTCCAAGGGACACTTTTATTCCTGCCTGGAGGGGAATTTTCTTCCTGGAGAAGTGGTCACAAGCCTTACTGCTCCCTCTCCTTATAGAGAGAGGTACTAGACTGGAATTATATTTGTCTTCTCACTTAAATATTGCTACTCTAAGAAAAAATAATATTTTTTCAGTTCAAAGTACTTTCTTTGGTGCTCTCTTTTACGGAAGAAGGGGGCAATTTATACCATCAGGTTTATTTCCCAGATATTATTGGTTCAACAAGACTATCATAAATGGTGAGTAATAAATAAACTTATTAGTTTAAAAAACAGCAAATAGAAATCAGAGAAATTATACAGATTTGAATCTCCCAATACACACAGTGAATGAGCTGTCCCACTAAGAGTAAAAAAGATATTGGGATGTGGTGGAATTAGCTCTAATTGCCTCTTTTGAGCTGATTGTTAAATTTTTCAGTGTATTTACACCTTATAAATTAGCAAGCACTATAAATCAAGATGTCATTTATTTATTGTTTTATTCATTTTATAGACCCAACAAAGGAAGAGAGAAAATATTAATTATGTTAATTCACTTTAAAATGTAATGCATTCATGCCTCCTTCCCCCTGAAGAGCTGGTTGTCAAATATTTATATTACACCTGAGTCATATCTCACCTCAATGAAGTACCAGATCTCAACAAATAAAAATTCGCTAAAGTCTCTAAGCATGGCTCCTGAAAATCAGGGACACACTGACCTTCCAATACATTGAACTTTTAGCTTCTTTACAATCTGCCTTTCCAAATTTGTTTTTTTATTTTCTTTTTCTCTGGATTTGCCCTCTAAAAGGAAACTCTGAAAACACCTGAAACTCTGCTAGGTTTCAACTCTCCCTGAACCAAGTGCACCCAATGGTGTCTCTTCCCCACTTAGTCAGAGCCAGCGTTCAAACTTGGGTTGCCTAAGTCCAGATCTCTGGACTTTTTTCTCTGCACTTCTCTGCACTACAAGACATTAATAGGCAAATGGATTTTTACCTGACATTACCAAGTTGTATCCTGATATAATTTGTTGCTATAATAGAATTTGTGATCATCGGGTGAAAGACAAAATGAAGCGTATTTATAGCTTAATTTTAGGAAGAACTTTTTAATGACCAAAACAATTGATTAGACTGCCTTACTAATAAGTTATCTCCCTTTGTCTGTTAATGTGTTCAAGTGGAGTCTGGGGACCTAGATAAGTGACAAGATTAAAAGGATGTGGTGCTAACATAGATACTACATGAAGATTATTTTTATCTCCCACTTGGGAGTTTTTTATAGAAAGCAAGTCAGAAGAGATTTGTTGTCTTGAAGAATGTGAAGTTGAAATATAATAGCTTTTCTGGTCTGGGAAGGGAAAAAAGTAGATCTAAGGGGAAAAAAGTTGGAAATTATGCCTGATTTATAGCACTTACTTTCTTTGAGTATGAAACTACTTTTTAACATGAGATTTTACAAATGAAACCATGATAATCATATGACACATGGCACTGAGATTAGACTAATTAGTCCTAGGATGCTGACTTCCCATATATCTACCATACATAGTTACCACTTCAGCCACAATAACTTATCTAGAGTCATTTGGTATATTTTGGCATATTGAAAAGTTAGGAACCTCAAATCAGTGATGCTAATGATACAACAGTACATCCAGAAGACATTTGTTGAGTATTTGGATGGGAGAGAATTTACAAGGCATTGATAGGGTTAAAAAAAGTATTGTTAAAGCAAAGAGTTCTGAAACTAATGAAGAAATTTTCTGTCTTTTGAACTGGTTATCCATATATGAAATATGCATAAACATTCATATTTCAAATATGTACTGATTTAGCCTTAGAAATCTATCCTTAAAGACAAAACAAACAAAAATAGATTTTCAGACAATTTGAAATATTGAAGGAATGGAAGAATAATAGGATTTTGAACATTTTTTTTATTGGTTGGTTTGCTATTTACTAATCTCTGAAAATAAATATTGGGCAAGTTACTTTTTATGAAAATTATCGTTTACTCATACGTCAATTTGAACTTGCTCACAAACTTGTGGAAGAGGCAAATCTTGTATGATTTCCCCCATTTTAAGAGATGAAGTAACTGGTACACAGAGGAATTAGGCCTAGAGGTCACCTTGGAAGTTATGCAGTCATAGAATCTCAGAATTAGAAAAGACATTAGAGGCTGTCTACTGCAACCAGAACACTTTTTTCTTTTTTCTTTTTCTTAATAGCATTTTATTTTCCAAATACATGTAAAGATAATTTTCAACATTCACCTTTGCATAATCTTGTGTCCCTCTCACTCATCAAGACAGTAAGTAATCTGATATAGGTTGAACATGTGTAATTCTTCTAAATTTTTTTCCATATTTGTCCTGCTGTACAGGAAAAATCAGATTAAAAGGGAAAAAAACTGAGAAAGAAAAAACAAACAATAATAGCAAAAAAAAGGCGAAAACTCTATTCTTTAATTGACATTTAGTTTTCATAGTTCTCTCTCTGAATGTGGATGGAACGTCCTTTTTTTCTTTTTTTATTTAATTAATTTTTAATACACATTGCTTCATAAATATGTTAGGAGAGAAAAATCAGAATAAAAGAGAAAAAACCAGGAAAAGCATGAATATAGCATGTGTTGATTTACATTCAATTTCCATAGTTCTTCTTCTGATTGCAAACTGTATTTTCTATCCAAAATCTATTGCAGTTTCCTTTAATCTCACTATTGAAAAGAGCCAAGTCCATCAGAGTTAAACATCACAAAATCTTCTTGTTAATATGTACAATGTTCTCTTCATTCTGCTCACTTCACTTAGCATCAGTTTATGTAAGTCTTTTTATCTTTTCTGAAATCAGCCTGCTAATCATTTCTTATAGAACAATAATATTCCATGACACTCATATACCGTACATAACATATTCATCCATTCTCCAACTGATGGGCTTACATTCAATATATAGTTCCTTGCCACTAAAAAAGAGCTGTTACAAACATTTTTGCACATGTGAGTCCTTTTCTCTCTTTTATGATCTTTTTGGGATACAGACCCAGTAGAGTCATTGCTGGATCAAAATTTGATAGTCATTTGGTTATAGTACTAAATTGTTCCTCAGAAAGATTAGATCATTTTATAATCCTACCAATGTATTAGTGTCCCAGTTTTCCTGCATCCCTTTGAACATTTATCATTATCTTTTCCTATCATTTTATCTAATTTGAGAGGTATGAAATGGTATCTCAGAGTTGTTTTAATTTTTATTTCTCTAACCAAAAGTTATGTAGAGCATTTTTTCTTATAACTAAAAATTGCAATGAGTATTCTTAATAAGAAATCCATATATAACATACCTAAAAGTGCTTCCAATTGCTTCAAGGTCTCCAATGAAAGGGAACCTGAATTAGGCCATTCTACTTCAAAATAGTTCTAATAATTCAGATATTTTGTCTTATCTCAAATTTAAATGTGTCTTGAGAGCTTCTACCAGTTGTCCTCAGTTCTATCTATCCCCTGGAAGGCCTACAGAACTAGTATAATTTCTTTTCATGTAGCATGCTTCTAAATATTTGAGAAAAGCCATCACAACACACTCCTCTCCCACTCACCAACCTGGTTTTTGCGTTTCCAGATTAAATATTCCCTATTCTTTCAATTGATTCTCATATGATCTGAATTTTGAGAATTTTTATCATTTTGGACAGGTTTTTTTTCTGGACAATTCAACTTTTCTAAATATAGAATCCAAAACTGACCTTACTGCTTTTGTTGTGGTCTGAACAAAGTAGAGTACCAGGTGGGCATAACTGCCATTATCTAGAACACAGTGCTTGTCTTAAGACAACCTAAAATCCTTCTTCTCTTCCTCTTCTTCCTCTTCCTGTTCTTCCTTCTCCTTTTTCTTGTTCTTGTCCTTGTTTTTCTTAAGACTCAATACTCTTGATCCTTTGTCCAAATGTTTTGATTTTGCCACCTTGCCTTCCTTGTACCATATTGCCTTCTTGTTTCTGTTTTTGTTCTTTTCCCCTTATCCTATTACACTGTTTATAATTTATCAAATTCATCTTCTTTTACCCACACTTTTTTTTTCAAACAAATTGCTTTCTTGCCAAGTCTTTCTCATATTGTCTTTGTCAAATTGTTTTTTTTGAATCCATGCATAAGAAAAATTTTACATTTATCCTTAATTTTACTTCATTTTATTCTATCAAGTTCAAAGGCCTTGCTTGTGCTTTTAGATCCTGCTTCATCATCAAATATGAAAGTTATTCCTTCTAGATTTCTTTTATATTTATATTTATATTTATTAAATATGCCATCTATTCCTTCATTCAAGTCACTGATAAAAATTTGGAGAGTACAGACATAATTTTTCAGAAGTTAAGTGATTGGCCCAAGGTCAAACCCATAGTAGGTGGGAAAGTAAAGATTTGAAGACAAGTTTTCTGATCCTAAATATATGTTTCCTTCATAATTCAGTAGAAAAAAGATCACTCATGATTGAATGTTTTTTTTTTATTTATGAGGCACTTTATCACACTATCTGTCATACTTGTCAAATCAAGGATTAAAACTCAATTCTTGATTTTTTGTCCAAATGATCTTTTGATTTTGCCACTTTCTCTTCCTTGTACAATGTCGCCTTCTTTATCATCTAGATTTTGCTATTTACTACTTCATTATAATTCTATTTTCAAATTGATGTCAATGAGATCCATTTTGTAATTTCAATATGTATACCCTTTGTGAGTAACAATAAAAAAACTCTTCCAATGAATGATCAAGTGATGTCTGGAGAAGAAAAAAAGAATGAAAGAGAAGATAGGAACAGGCAATAAATAAATGTTTATGCTCAATTAGGAACACAACTTTATTTTCTCACCTGCATGTACAGATCACAAGTGCTTCATTATTCATCTTTCTTGTCCATTTTTTCAAAGAAAATATGCCCAATGGAATGAAGGTCCTATTTTGAATATTTATTAAATAATTAATAGACTTTGGTAGAACAGTTTAGTTCACTAACCTGTCCTGTGACATTAAATGAATAACTAAAGATCCAACTAAAATACAAGCTTTTGCAAGAATACCTTTTCCAATCCCACTTAGTTTTAGTGCTTTACATTTCTAATTCATCATGTATATATCTTGTAGGTACATAATCATCTGCATGCTATCAATACACATTATCTTAGGAGTTCCTTGAAAAAAAGGGGTTGCACTAACCCTCACCCCTTCTTTATGTACTCAGTGTTTAGCAAGGTGTCTAGCTTGCACTTGGAACTTCACAAATCTTTTTTTTTTTGTATGTGTCATTCCTTTTTTATTATAGCTTTTTATTGACAAAACGTATGCATGGATAATTTTTCAATATTGACCCTTGCAAAAACTTCTGTTCCAACTTTTCCCCTCATTCCCCCCACTTATTCCCCCAGACAGCAGGTAGTCTCATGATAAATGTGTTAAAGTATATGTTAATACTATATACATACATATATATATATATATGTATATATATATATATATATATATTTATACAATTATCTTGTTGCACAAGAAAAATTGGACTTAGAAATAAGGCAAAAATAATCTGAGAAGAAAAACAAGAAAAACAAATATTCAAACAAACAACAACAGAAAGAATGCACAAATGCTATGTTGTGGTCCACACTCATTTCCCAGTGTTTTTTCACTGGGTATCGCTGATTCTGTTCATTATTGATCAATTGGAACTGATTTGGATTTTGGATCCTCTCATTGTTAAAGAGAGCCAGAATTGATCATTGTATAGTATTGTTGTTGAAGTGTATAATGATCTCCTAGTTCTGCCCATTTCACTTAACATCAGTTCACGTAAGTCTCTCCAGGCCTCTCTGAAATCATCCTGCTAGTAGTTTCTTACAATAATATTCCATAACATTCATATACTATATACCATAACATTCATATACCATAATTTACCCAAACATTTTCCAATTGATGGGCCTCCATTCAATTTCCAGTTTTTAGCCACTACAAAGAGGGCTGCCACAAACATTTTGGCACATGTGGGTCCCTTGCCCTTCTTTAAGATCTCTTTGGGATATAAGCCCAGTAGAAACACTGCTGCATCAAAGGGTATGCACAGTTTGATAACTTTTTGAGCGTAGTTCCAAATTGCTCTCCAGAATGGTTGGATCCATTCACAACTCCACCAACAATGCATCAGTGTCCCAGTTTTCCTACATCCCCTCCAACATTTGTCATTATCTTTTTCTGTCATCTTAGCCAATTTGAGAGGTATATAGTGATATCTCAGAGTTGTCTTAATTTGTATTTCTCTGTTCAATAATGATTTGAAACACCTTTTCATATGGGTAGAAATAGTTTCAATTACATCATCAGAAATGTGTCTGTTCATATCTTTTGATCATTTGTCAATTGGAGAATGGCTTGATTTCTTATAAATTAGAGTCAATTCTCTGTATATTTTGGAAATGAGGCCTTTTTCAGAACCTTTAACTGTAACAATGTTTTCCCAGTTTATTGTTTCCCTTCTAATCTTGTCTGCATCAGTTTTCACAAATTTTTCTTGACTAAATTTGATTAGTGACAACAATTTCAAAAATAATTTTTGCTTTGGACTTGTAATGAGAGAACTTGGTTCAAATCCTTATTCAGATGATTTATTAACTGTGTTAACCTGGGCAGATTTAAACATCTTAGACCTCTTTTTTCTCATATAAAAATTGAAGCAGATTGGACCACCTGCTTTCCAAAGTTTATTCTGACTCTGAAAGTGTTTATCACCTAAAATAGAGCATGCAGATGCAAATAGTGAAGGGTTGCAGTTCTCTGCTAGTAGATATGCTTTTCAAAAGTAACTCCTGCCAATCTATCACTCTTTATCAAAAAAAATGCCTCGAATTCATGTTAGGAAGTCAATATGTGAAGACAAATAAAGAACTTAGCTTAGAACAATGAGAAAACTAATGAGGAGAGTTTTAACCTTTAAGTTCAATGAACAGTTAATTCTGTTTGTCAGGCAAAACTTAAACATGAGGAGAATAACTTATCTTTGAAAGCATGTAAAGTGCAATGGTCCTTTATTATGTTAATAAGACTGGATAACTAACAGCTATTGCTTCAGAAATGTCACAGATTAAAAATGGATTGTTTGAATAATTAGGACAAAGATGATTTTATGACTTTAATGCACACCGTTTCACTCTAGCTTTAATTGTCTTTTTTAATTTAACAATTTTGTTTTAATTATGGAAAGGCACATATAATTATTTTGAACTTTATGTAATTGTTCATATATAGAAGAGTTTCAAGCTTTACACAAGACCTTTAAAGACATGGATGTTTCCATAGCCTCAGTTGAAGTCTTTTCAGGGTCCCTGTATGATTCCAGGTAATTCATTTGAAAGGTCTTTGTCACCTGCATTGCTTCTGCTGGATGTATCGTGCTCTTAAATCTCTCCATCAGAGGGATTCTTTGGCAGCACATGATATAACCAGCTACCATTTTATTAATCTGGTAGCTTTGTGGGAAGTATTTCTAAAATCTTTGGGAATCAATATGTATAATTGACATGAAAGACAGATATAATTATTCTTGAGGTGTGGTGGAATGCACCCAAGTGCTCATAAGTTGTCATCAAAATAATACACTTTCTTTCATTGTAGCAAAGAACTAAAAACTAAGGTGGGAGTAGTGTCCAGTTATTGAAAAATGGTTAAACAAATTATAGATCATAAATATAATGAAATATTATGATGCCACAAAAGTTACAAAACTGAAGCTTTTCCTGAGATCTATATGAGCTAACATAGAGTGAAGCAAGCACAACTAAGAGATAAACATAACAATATTTTAATGAGAAAAATTTTTGAAGACTTGAACCTTCATATCAATAGAATAATTAATTAACATTCTAGATAACTGATGATAAAGGATGTTACATATCTATTAATAGTTTTTTGTTTGTTTGGTTGTTTTTTTTTTTTTTGTTTTTTTGTTTTTTTTCCTGAGGCTGGGGTTGAGTGACTTGCCCAGGTCACACAGCTAGGAAGTGTTAAGTGTTTGAGGCCAGCCAGATTTGAACTCAGGTCCTCCTGAATTCAGGGCTGGTGCTCTAGCCACTGCGCCACCTAGCTGCCCCCATATCTATTAATAGTGGTACTGAACTTAAGATGCTAGATAAGGCAGATATGGCTAGTAGGAGCTGTAGTAGATAGAGCTTTGGGCCTAAGTCAGGAAAATTTGAGTTCAAATGTAGCCTCAGACATTATCTGACTTACTGATCACTCCAAGGGTAATGCTGAGATACATAATTTTGAAATAACAATAATAATATTACATTGTGTTTTAAATTTTATAAAGTACTTTACAACTCTTCTCATTTTATCCTCACAATATTCCTAAGAGATATATGCTATTATTATCCTCAATTTACTAAAATAAAATACAAAACTGAGATTGAGAGGGAGATTACATTATTTGCCCTAGATTAAAGCTAGTAAGCATCTGAAGATAGATTTTTAACTCTGGCCTTCTTAACTGTGGATGTAGTACTCTTTCCATTGCATTATCTAGCTATCTGCTTAGGAATACTTTACTGGGATATATTTTAAAATCTTGTTTCTTGGATTGACTTTTTTGTGGAATATTTATTGGAAGTTAGTGCCAAGAATTACTCGGATTGAATAGTCAATGGATTGTGCTCTTCATCACTGTATAAAAAAATACAGTAGGTAAGAAATGACCAACAGGATGATTTCAGAGAGGCCTGGAGAGACTTACATGAACTGATGCTGAGTGAAATGAGCAGGACCAGGAGATCGTTGTATACTTCAACAACAACACTGTATGAGGATGTATTCTGATGGACGTGGCTCTCTTTAACAATGAGATGAAGCAAATCAGTTCTAATAGAGCAGTAATGAACTGAGCCAGCTACACCCAGCGAAAGAACTCTGGGAGTTGACTATGAACCACTACATAGAATTCCCAGTCCCTCTAATTTTGTCCACCTGCATTTTGGATTTCCTTTGCAGGCTAATTGTACACTATTGCAAAGTCCGATTCTTTTTTTTTTTAATTTTTTCCACAGTATATATGCATAATTTTTTTATAATATCATCCCTTTTATTCATTTTTCCAAATTATCCCCTCCCTCCCTCCACTCCCTCCCCTTGATGGCAGGTAATCCCATACATTTTACATGTGTTACAATATAACCTAGATACAATATATGTGTGTAAATTCCATTTTCTTGTTGCACATTAAGTATTAGATTCCGAAGGTATAAGTAACCTGGGTAGATAGACAGTAGTGCTAACAGTTTACATTCAATTCCCAGTGTTCCTTCTCTGGGTGTAGTTGTTTCTGTCCATCATTGATCAACTGGAAGTGAGTTGGATCTTCTTTATGTTGAAGATTTCCACTTCCATCAGAATACATCCTCATACAGTATTGTTGTTGAAGTGTACAGCGATCTTCTGGTTCTATTCATTTCACTCAGCATCAGTTGCTGTAAGTCTCTCCAAGCCTCTCTGTATTCCTCCTGCCTGTCATTTCTTACAGAGCAATAATATTCCATAACCTTCATATACCATAATTTACCCAACCATTCTCCAACTGATGGGCATCCATTCATCTTCCAGTTTCTAGCTACTACAAAAAGAACTGCCACAAACATTTTGGCACATACAGGTCCCTTTCCACTCTTTAGTATTTCTTTGGGATATAATCCCAATAACAGCAATGCTGGGTCAAAGGGTATGCACATTTTGATAACTTTTTGTGCATAATTCTACATTGCTCTCCAGAATGGTTGGATTCTTTCACAACTCCACCAGCAATGTATCAGTGTCCCAGTTTTCCCACAGCCCCTCCAACATTCATCATTATTTGTTCCTGTCATCTTAGCCAATCTGACAGGTGTGTAGTGGTATCTCAGAATTGTCTTAATTTGCATTTCTCTGATCAGTAGAGATTTGGAACACTCTTTTATATGAGTGGAAATAGTTTCAATTTCATCATCTGAGAATTGTCTGTTCATATCCTTTGACCATTTATCAATTGGAGAATGGTTTGATTTCTTATAAATTAGGGTCAGTTCTCTATATATTTTGGAAATGAGACCTTTGTCAGAATCTTTAACTTTAAAAATATTTTCCCAATTTGTTACTTCCCTTCTAATCTTGTTTGCATTAGTATTGTTTGTACAGAAACTTTTTAGTTTGATGTAATCAAAATATTCTATTTTATTCAAAGTCCAATTCTTTTGGGACAGCAAAACAGCTGTTTGATCATATATACATATATTGTATTTAATTTATATTTTAACATATTGAACATGTATTGGTCAATCTGTCACGGGGGGAGACGGGGGAAGGAGGGGAAAAATTAGAACAAAGGTTTGGCAATTGTCAATATTGTAAAATTACCCATGCATATATCGGGTAAATAAAAACTATATATATAAAAATAATACAGTAGGGAGTCCACAAATATGTCAAATTATATATACAAGAATTTGTATGTATCTGAATCTGGCCATTTTCTCTGAAGAACCAGAAAACCAAACCAAACAAATAAACAAGGGCCCTAACTGAATAAAAAGCCTAGGTAGTCTTAGATTAAAACAAGTTTGAGGGGAAGGCTACCTTTGTAAGAAAACCTTTTTGAATATGCTATGAAATGTGGATAGTAGACAGACTGAAATATTAAGGTCCATTAAGTCTTTCTGACTACAAGATCAGCTCTCCAACCATTTTTCAAAACTATCTCACAACATGATGTCTTTCAACTGGTACCAAATTGGAACAGAAGAAAAGCTTGTTTAATTGAATTGAAAAATGTTGTTTTCCCTGACTTACTTAAACAGATTAAATGAAATAATGAACCTACTAGAGAATACTAAGGAAACATTCAGCTTTTGAGAATTTTGTCTTATGATTGACACAGCATAAAACTAATTTCGACTTAATAAATAGCTAGCTTCCCACATTTCCACTTAGCTCTTCTTACCTACTATTCATAAAAAAAGTTTGTTCATATGGATTTGAACTTCTACAAGTCTTTAAGAGGATAAGCCAAAAAGGATATATCAGTGGCTTTGGCACAGTGCATACAAAAAAGTGATTTGTTTGTTTATGTTGCTTTTGAACTGTTTGTGTTGACATGATGCAAACTTTTAGATATATTTGGCAAGATATGTCTAATAATTTTAGTTAGTCTCCCTTTGCTGTTTAATCATTGATATCACAATTCTTTATGATTGGTGTTCATTAAGGCTCTGTTCTGGGTACTTTTCTCTTTTATCTCCTCATTCTATCTTAGTGAAATTATTAGTATCATTCAGATGCCAAATCTCTCTCTCTCTCTCTCTCTCTCTCTCTCTCTCTCTCTCTCTCTCTCTCTCTCTCTCTCTCTGTGTCTCCTCTCTCTCTGTGTCTCTCTGTCTCTGTCTCTGTCTCTCTCTCTTTCTCTCTCTCTCTGTGTCTCCTCTCTCTCTGTGTCTCTCTGTCTCTGTCTCTGTCTCTCTCTCTGTCTCTGTCTCTGTCTCTCTGTGTCTCCTCTCTTTGTCTCTGTGTCTCTCTGTCTCTTTCTCTCTCTCTGTCTCTGTCTCTGTCTCTCTGTGTCTCTGTCTCTCTCTCTCTCTTTCTCTCTCTCTCTGTGTCTCCTCTCTGTGTCTCTGTGTCTCTTTCTCTCTCTGTCTCTGTCTCTCTGTCTCTGTCTCTGTCTCTCTCTCTCTGTCTCCTCTCTCTGTGTCTCTGTGTCTCTGTCTCTCTCTCTCTCTCTCTCTCTCTCTCTCTCTCTCTCTCTCTCTCTCTCTCTTTCCTTCTCTCTCCTTCTTCCTCTCCCTCTCTGTTTCTCTTTGTCTCTGTCTGTGTCTCTTTCTCTCTCTCTCTGTGTCTCCTCTCTGTGTCTCTGTGTCTCTGTGTCTCTCTCTGTCTCTCTCTGTCTCTCTCTCTCTCTCTCTCTCTCTCTCTCTCTTTCTCTCTCTCTCTCTCTCTCTCCTTCTCTTTCTCTCCCTCTTCCTCTCCCTCTCTGTTTCTCTTTGTCTCTGTCTGCGTCTCTGTCTTTCTCTCTCTCTCTCTGTGTACGTCTCTGTCTGTCTGTCTGTTCCTCTGTCTATCTCAGTTTTGTCTCTGTCTCTCTCACTCTCTCTGTGTTTCTAATATTTTCCTGAGTTTAGCCCTATAGTATCATTTGCCTATTGGATGTTTAAAGCTAGATTTCCTAGAGATATCTTAGATACAACTTATGTAAAACTGAAATCATCATACTTTCCCCCAAACTAATGCCTCTCTGCTGGCCAAGGTCTCTCTATCAAGTTATCTGAGAAAGTAGCTGGGAAAATAGTCTGCAATGAGAAAAGTAACTAAAGTGTCTATATTTTAATACTTAGTATCATATATATATGTACCACAAGGAAATCAAAAAAAGAAAGTCCCCTTATTTATCAAATATATCACATTAAGACCTTTAGTTATAACAAAACAAAATAAAACCAGAAACAAAATGGGTGCTCTTCAATTGAGGAATGGCTAAACAAACTGTAGTATTTGAATGTAATTAAATATTATTTTGCCATAAGAAACTACAAATATGAGAGATTCAGAGAAACATAATGTCTTGAATGAAAAAATATAGAGAAGAAAAAGAAACATTTAAACATTACCAAAAACCTCACAATTAAGTAAATAAAAACAACACAAAAAGGAACTGAGAATATATTAAATGCAGTGTCCAATATTAATTCTATAGGGCAGATTCATTTTTTGGAATAAGGTCTTATTCAGTTCAAGTTACTATTATAGGTGTGGGAAAAGCAAATTAACAACAAAAATAGTAATATGGCTCCACAGACAATATATACATAGATAAGGAAAAATAACTATAATAACAAAATCTACAGAAAATCCGAAGTCTCAGGGGAGATATGGCATATGTGAAAATCAGCATCAGAAAATCAGAAAATCTCTTGTAGAAAGTGACACTTTTAAGTTGAAGATGTTAAAAGCAAACTAAGGATTCTAACTGATAGATGTGAGCAGGAAGTATTTAGGCATACAGTTGGGACATTGATAGATATCTTGTAGAGGGAAGAAGAATAACTAATAGCTACTCTTTATATAGCACTATGTACAAAGTACTGTGCTAAGTGCTTTACAATAATTATTTCATTTGATCCTCACAACAACCTTTTTATATGAGGTAACTGAGATAGAGGTTGAATGATTTTTTTTCTATGCTCATAAAGCTAGAAAGTGTCTAAGGCATGATTTAAATTCAGATGTTCCTAATTCCAAGTCTAATTCTTTATTACCCTGAGCCACCTACTTTGATTTCAATGTATCCTCCTCTCTTTTCTCAGTAAAGAAGAAATGAGATTGGTAGGGATGGGGGAGGAGAACAGTGCTGAGATATTAAAGACATGTATAGATAGATATGGATGAAGAACTGATTATTTAGATGAATTTTTTTTTCTATAAGGGAGACTTCTTTGGGTTTGGAATAAGGGGAAGAACTCATTAGGAAATTGTTTTGGTATAAAAAGAAAGATATCGAGAAAAATATTTTTAAATAGGTTGCTATTTGGTAATCAGCTTCCTACTTGAAATATACTGGGCATTCTGAAACTGTTTGAAGTCAAAATTTATGCTTAAAGCAAGTGCAGAAAAATCTTTGTAGTGTTTGAGTATAATGAAAAAAAAACTAAAGGAAACTGACAGTTTTTCAGCATCTTTGATTAGAAGATAAGCAATTCCAACAAAAAGAATTTTCTTAGTCTCTTACTAAAGAGATGGGCACTTTTAAGGCTAGATGTATTAGAAACAAATAACATTGCTCAGTGATGTTTGTTGAATACAGAGATTCACTTTCCAGCCTCTTCTTTTTCTGCTTGACTTCTTATTTCATTAGTGAACAAAAGCTAAAAACAGTAACAGTAGAGCAACGAAATCATTTTAACAGCTTTTTCAATAAAGCTGAAAATGTAAGACACCAGAGTCTACTCACTCACTAAATGCATGCAAAGTAACCTCTAAGTATTTGATTGCACCAGGCAACTTAGCTTAATCGCCCAGATAGTGCCAGTTGGTATATAATGTGTGTTGATGAATCTAATGGAAAGAGCATGTGAGTTGAGAAACATCAGTTAGAATGACTGCTTTTCCCACCTATAAAATTTCACTACTGACAAATGATGTCCCGGCGTGTGAGCGGTGGAAAGCCTTCTAATAAAGAAATGGACATACTTCCAATTACCTTCTTAAGTCCTTAAAGTGCTTAAGTGCTGTCTCTTCATAAACCTTTTCATTATGTAACTTAGAATCCAGCTTCTTCATTGTTTTCTTCTCAACTGCAATAAAGCTTATTACATTTCCTGTCTATATAATCCTTCTTGTTTTAATAGTGGGGGAGAAAAAGGGGAGTGCATAGCTTCTGTGGAAAAGATACATCTTCAGTGCTAAGAAGTACTGTGATTATTAGAACAAACAAAAGGAATGAACAATGTCAGTTGATTGGATGAGTTTCCTTTTTCAATCATAAAATCCATTTCTATCCAGGGAAATGTGAAATGAATGCTTTTTGAAAAGAAGCAAAAATGATTCTTCCTTTATATAATCATCCCTTGAAAAGAATTATTTTCTTCTGGGCGTTATGCAGGTTCTAGGAACTCCTGCCCACCCTGAAAACTTTGTAGTTATATAAAATGAATTAAAATTAATGGTGGAAATTATGAATTAGAATTTTGACCTTTGGATGAGATTTAGTAGTAGCAATCATAACTAATAATTTCTAGCATTTATATCATTCTTCAGGGTTTACAAAGGGTTTTCTACATGTTTTCTTATTTGTTCTGCATATCAACCCTGTGGATTAGCTGCTATTAACATCCTCATTTTAGAAAATGGGCCCAAGAAAAATTAAATTGGCCATAAAGTAAATGGCCAAAAAAAATTCCAGTTCAATTCTTCCTTATTCCAAGTCCAGTATGTTGGACACCACATCACAATGTTGATTGGCATTTTTATTATATGTTAATGTTTACAAAACACTATATAAACATTATCTCATGTGTCACAATAACACTGCAAGGTAAGTATGGCTAGTATTATAATTTCATTTGTGGGATGAATGAATCCAGGTTTAGAAAGGTCTAGCAAAATTGCCAATACTTATATAGCCCCTTATTCCTTATTCTGTATACTACCCATGATACTTTACAATTTCTTTATTCTTAGACAAATCTCATCTCACATGGATCCTAGCAGCATCGACTTATTTGGTATCTTACCCATAATTGGGACCTTCATTTCCTCAAAATTATATGAGAATAGTATGCCCAGGCTTTGTCTCTGAGAATGAAATTTAGAGCATTACCAAAAATCCAACATGTTATGTCTTCAGCAGTGTTGAAATAACTGAGCTTAGCATTTAGTTAACAAGAATGATTATTTTAAATGGAAAGCTATGGCAGCTAATTTTCCCTCTTGTTCAACTGAATTTGTTTTCTTTGCTTTCACTAATTATTTTTCATGTCATGAATTGCAAAGTCATTTTATGGGACATTTCATGCTGCTTGCTCCAGGAATTGCTAGTTGCCACATAGTTATCAACAAGTATAATAACTATGCTAAAACTCCTCACCCACTCTAACTGAGCTAATTAAAGATTTTAACAAAACTCAGAAGCAGTTTTGCCCTTCACTTGCTAATAATATAATAATAAATGCAATGCAACAAATACTTAAAACACCTAGTGTGGGCAGGGTAATCTGTGTTCGTTTGTTTCTTATGATTCATTC